>NW_012279695.1:0-3017 GCF_000151885.1 Dipodomys ordii
GGCGCGAGCTGTGGCGTTGAGGGTGGCGCCCGGTGGCCGCGGCGGTGGCGGGGCCGGCTGCGGGCTCCGGTTCCCAGGTCTGAGGGGCGGGACCCGGGGAAACCTCCCCCGAGACCTGGGGTGCGGAGTTTACGGATGCCGGTGTCGGGGGCGGGTGTGAGGGCGGCCGGCGGGGAGCAGGCCTGTAGCCGGCTACTCCCAGGGGGAGAAGTTAGAGGGTCCCGAAAGTTACTGTTGGGGTAGGTGTTTGGGGGGCGGAGAATTGGGCTTTTGACAGGTATGGAGGGAGACAATACCTTGTGTGTGACGCGGAGCCGGAGGTTGTGCCTGGTGGGTATTGGATGGCCTTTCCCCCTGCCTTCCGGTTCGCACGCGATTTTGGAGAAACTCCCAAGAGTGTTGTTTTTACTTTCTGCCTACAATGGTACCCCTTCCCCTACCACACAGGTAACAACTACTCTGATGTAGGCCTGATTTTCAGAAGCAGTCTTAGCTCTCTTCTGTTTCTCGGCGTTCCGTTTCCTCTGAAACATCTTATTGTAACAAGGAAGGGGACTTTTTTTTTCTTTTGCAGAATTCCTTAGCTTTTAAGTCAACTAACACTCGTTTTTGTCTATGAATACCCCTTTCTTTTTAGATCGTTGGAGTAAATTGCTTTCTTCCTGCTATGAATTGCTTTACGGGAATCTTGGGTTGTTAAAAGCAGCTGTGATTAGGCCTATCTTGAATTTTTGGAGTCAGGAAAAGGTTTACAGATTTGGTGTGGTGGTTGTTTTAAAGCCAAGAAACGAGGGCTAAAAAATGGTTTGTCTTAAGTCTTAGAGCTGGTTAAGAGATAGGACCAAAACTCCTACCTAGGCCTTTCTACATACCATTTATAGCCTTTTTTCCTACACTCCGCAGTTTCTTAGTCTTCATTGTGTTCTTCACCGTCCTTCTATCCCTACCCCTAAATCTGTGCAATAAAGTTGAAAGCAGAGTGTCTCTGGTTCTCAAATAACTGAACATTTCTTCTACCAATCTGAATTTAATAAAAACATGTTTCATGCAGAGTTTTCATAAGTCCATGACTACATATTCACTAAATTACAGCATGGCTTCTTTTTCTTTTCTTTGGTCAGTCATGGGGCTTGAACTCTGGGCCTGGGCAATGTCCCTCACCTCCGCAGCTCAAGGCAAGCGCTCTACTACTTGAACCAAGCATCACTTCCGGTTTCCTGGTGGTCAGTTGGAGAAAAGACTTTGCTTCCCGGGCTGGCCGGGCTGGCTTTGAGCCATGATCCTCAGATCTCAGGCTCCTGAGTAGCTAGGATTACAGCAAGAGCCACTGGCGCCTGCCTTAGCATAGCCCATTCTAATAAAGCCTACAGGTATTTTATCCTACAAAACCTGACTTCTGCAGTGTTCTGTAGTGCAGTAAGATCATTTAAACAAAATTTTTGTAGGATTTAAAGCAGGTTATACTGCCCAGTTTCCATCGCTCATCCTGTTGGATCATAGTAATTTTATTTATAGTGTGTCATAGGTTTATAGTGTTTATAGTTAACCAGCAAAAATACAAGAAAACCAGGGATTGGGGGGGAGGGGGGAGGCTGGGAAGGGATGTGAAGGGTAAACAAAGGAGGAGGATGCAGTGCTTGGTAAGAAATGTATGCATTATCCTGCCCATGCAATTGTAACCCCTCTGTACAGTATGTTCACAAATAAAATTAAATTAAAAAAATACAATAAAACCAAGTAAATCTAGCTTCATATTTTAATTACTGAAACATGTCCAAAATTACACAGGTGATTATTGAAGATCTGCTGGATCTTCAGAAGAGCTACTGGACAAAGGAAAGAAATGTAATTCATAGACTTTGTCCTCAGGTTCTTATTGGAAAAAAATGTGCTCACATGAGTCTAGAAGACCATCTAGTCAATTCTAATACAAACAATACTGTGGGTTTTGAAGAGAGGGAATTTCAGTGAGGCCTTAGCAGTCTGAAAAACTTACCAGAACACTTGGTACTTCATCTGGAGAGGGTTACTTTGTGAGAGAAAAGCAAAAGGATAATTTGAAGGTTAATTTTGACAGAAGGGAATAAACAGAGACTAAGATAAGCAACAATAGAATTTATTTGGGAGGATGATTTCTTTTTGAAAGGTATCAGCCTGTAGAAAAAGATTTTAGTGTTTAATTGAAATTGGGCTTTTTATTTTCTTATACAAGATATAGATAGCCTTTCAAAGTTTAAAGGCCAAGGATTAATCTGTTAAACAACAAAACTATCATTGATCTACTTTGACTCATTTTGTTACTATAAGTAATTCATTTCCACTTACAAGTGGAATTTTGCTGTATTGTCCTGTAGTCACATGATTGTCAATGTTGTAGTAGGGTGCAGAATTTGTTACTTTACGGATTTACTTGGGTTGTTTTGTAAGTCTCACTAAGTAGTTGGGCTGGCCATGAGCCTGATGTTTATTTAGTCAAAGATGCTTTCCAAATCATGAGCCTTCCACTTCAGACTCCCCCTCCCACCCTCTTTCTTTAAATGGCACCAGGAATTTGACTAAGGATTTCATGTTTGCTAGGCAAGTACTTTACCACTGGAGCCATGTCCCTAGGTCTTTTTTTTTTTTTTTTTGCTTTAGTTCTTTTTTATTTTATTTTTTGTAGGTTGTGAGGCCTGAATTCAAGGCATGGGTGCTGTCCCTGAGCTCTTTTTCGCTCAAGGCTAGCACTCTACCACTTTGAGCCATAGTTGTACTTCCGGTTTTCTTGTGGTTTATTAGAGATAAGAGTCTCTTGGCCCCACAGTACTGTGAAATTGGGAAATTATGTAACCACTTAATCACAATAAAAAATTTGAAAAAAAATAAAGAGACTCTGGACTCAGGCTGGGAAGGTGGCTCAGTGGTAGAGCGCTTGCCTTGCATGCTTGAGGCCCTGGGTTCGATTCCTCAGCACCACATAAGCAGAAAAAGCTGGAAGTGGCACTGTGGCTCAAGTGGTAGAGGGTTAGCCTTGAGCT
>NW_012279696.1:0-2549 GCF_000151885.1 Dipodomys ordii
CTTATCTGACCTTTTCTGCTTGACTCAGACATATACTAGATATTGCAAATAAGGGAAACCATGGGACCTATGTTTCTTTGGGCCTAGTTTACTTCACTTCATATAATATTTTCCAAGCCTTTCCATTTCTTAACAAATGGGGCAATGTCATTCTTTCTGATGGAGGCATAGAATTCCATGAACACACACATTCTTAAAATGGACTCCTGTCTTGAAAATTTACATAGTAATGTAGTAACATTACTAATTTGCACAGATCTTAAAGTGAAAAGGTTGTTTCTTTCTACTCTGAAGTCCAAGAGGTAAAGTTGATTCTCATAGGATTTTCTGTATTTGTTGATTGATGTTTTCATAATAAAATAATGATATTTTATTCTGACATTTATTTTGCTAAAGTTAGACATCTACAGACTCTGCACTTCAAAGGAACCTTTGGAAAGGAAATGTTCCTAAGGCCAAGTCTACTGGTGCCTTGTCTTAAGTCAAGCTCTGTAGAGAAAGACTCTGAAAAAGGAATCTGTGCAGGAAATGTCTTGGGAAAAGTGTTCATAAAACACCTGACATCTATAAGGATGAAGGATAGGCAGGATGGTGCACAGTGAAAGTTTTGAATGAAGCAGATCCTCAAGTCTGATACTATTATGGCCCTTTAAGAATTGTTCTTCCTTGAAGCAATGGGCCTGGGTATTTGTACATCCACAAGGACCATGGCTGTGGGTGGACTTTCAAGAGGGGCTGTAACAGATACATTTAGCAGATGGCAATTTTTAGAGAATTCATTTGCAAGCCATCATTAGGCAAGTCTCCTGTTTTCTGGCGTGATGAGTGCTTTGGTCCAAAAGAGGCATGTAGTTGGTACACCACAGCATTTACTACACTTCTGGTTTCTTAAAATTCCTTGCAGTCAGATTTAGATCATCCATTTCTTGTACCTATTTGACTTTCCTGTAGTTTCTAATTGCCTTAATTTTGTTTTAGATGATAAAAGAAACATACCTACTCACTTTACCACAATAGTGTGCAATCTTGTTTTAGATGCAGAAAGTACATCTCAACAGTTGAAAAAAAAACTATTCCTTATAAAATAGAAACCCTGGCATTACTGATACCTGGCATTAAGTATCATTTCCTTCCTGAGCCCATTTTCATAAGAACCACTAATGGCTCAGTTTGAGAACTGGTGTAATTTTTTCCCCCAAATTGACTCTTCTCATCAGTAATTTTTTTTTTAATCCAAGGATGAAGAGACACTCAGTTCATCCTGCTGCACAGTACACTTTAAAAAACTTTAAATAATTAAAAATAAATCATCGCTTATGTCATTATGATGTAGACATCATCAGATCTCTGTGAGGTAGATTAGGAAGGTATTTATTCCCAAGGTGTGGATTAAGAAAATGAGAAACATGGGAGTAAAGGAGTTGATACTTATAGTTGTTTCAAGAAGTAGCATTAAAATATTCAGCACAAGTTAAAGCAGTTGAAAGCAAGACTTCCCTGCTTAGAGATTTCTCCATTCCTACTTCTATGACTGACTGCTCTGCTCTTTGGTACAGCACCCATCATCTGACTGCTAAATCATGTGTTTTTGCTTTCTTCTTCATGCATGTTAGGATGTTGAGCACAACTAAAAAAAAAAAAAAAAAAAAAACTGAAAATGCCCTTTAGTGAAAAGAGTTAATAATTCTGATGTTCTATTTGCATGTTTTTAGCAGAGATAATTGACAAGCTCCAAGGAAAAGTATTACTATATAACATTTTATTATTTACATGTTGGTCAAATGGCTAATTCCAAGAAACTCTCATTATGCTGTCAATTTGCCTGAAACTCTCCATCTCCTCATCTAACCTGCTTATTTTCAATTCTTTATAAACTTTGTCTTCTGTCCTACTTATATGCTCCTACAGTGAACCTTACAGAGGAAAAAGTAAGCCAAATGCTAGTGGCTCATGTCTGTAATCCTAGCTTCTTAGGGGTTGAGATCTGAGGATCACAGTTCAAAGACTGCTCAGATAAATCCAAGAGACTCTTATCTCTAGTCAACAGCTGAAAGTAAAGGTGTGGTAGCTTAAGTGGTAGAACACCAGGTTTGAATGAAAAAGCCAAGAGTGTGAAGGCCTGAGTTCAAGCATAATGCACCCACACAAAAACACATAAGCTATTTCTGAGTATATCTCTTTTTTCATCTATTCTTCCAAGAAAATATCTGGATGAATATATACATATATGTATATACATGTGTATATATAGTCATATTTTCTATATATTGAACAAGGGATTTGGGGGCATTTCCATTTTCCATTTTGACATTCTAATATTAATCTCTTGTGCATATCTTCTTGCTGTATGATTGCTGAGGGGTTCTAATTGAGTGTCCCTGGATAGTGAGGGAAAATGAATAGGTATGCAGATATGCTTTTTCAATCTGCTAGATAAATGTAAGAGATAAATGGCAACTTTCTTTCATTATATCATTAATCATAAATTTACTAATTTTCAGTGACTATTCAAAAGTATTTCTTCACTATGTGATTAGTCAAAGTTAAAT
>NW_012279697.1:0-1739 GCF_000151885.1 Dipodomys ordii
CAGCTCTTCAGCTCAAGGCTAGCGCTCTACCACTTGAGCCACAGCGCCACTTCTGGTTTTTTTCTTATGTGGTGCTGAGGAATCGAACCCAGGGCCTCAGGTATGCAAGGCAAGCGCTCTACCACTGAGCCACCTTCCCAGCCCCGATCACATTTCATTTTAAAGATTGTTACCCACTTCTCATTTTCTCTGCAGAGTTCAAGCCCCAGGACTGGCAAAAGAAAAAATGTAGAATGTGAAATATTTTCTTTCTTTCTAAATGTCTACCCTGTTTTCCTGACACAGAAAAAGAAAAAAGCCTGCACAGGGATGTTTATTCAAAACTGCCAAAACATGGAAGCAACCAAGATATCCTTACATAGAAAAATGGATAAACTGTGACATCCAGATAATGAAATGTAGCACTTAAAATGGACTATTGAGCTAGGAAATGATATGGAAGAACTTATTTGCATATTACTAAGTGAAAGGGCCAGTCTGAGATACATTC
Source organism: Dipodomys ordii (assembly GCF_000151885.1). Classification (NCBI taxonomy): domain Eukaryota; kingdom Metazoa; phylum Chordata; class Mammalia; order Rodentia; family Heteromyidae; genus Dipodomys; species Dipodomys ordii. The sequence continues at coordinate 491 of NW_012279697.1, forward strand.
AGCATTATTCTAGCCATCTGACACTGACATCCTATGAAAGACAAAATGAGGAAGCAGTAGAAAAATCAATGGCTTCTATGGGTTAGCAAGGATGCAGAAATGCATAGGTAGAGCCACGGGGGCTTTTAAAGCATGAAAGTATTCCCTATGACACTATATAAGCACAATACTTTATCGTGTACTTCTCAAAACTCATGGAATGTGCAACACAAAGAGGGAACTCTAATGTAAACTATAAATTTGGGGTGATGGCAATCTGTTTATTGTAACAAATGTATCTTTGAGGATTTGTTGTTGGAGGATTTAATTTTTTGAGTTCCAGGTACATTTTAGATTAGATGGCTATAGGACTGTGGGTTCATTTCTGGGTTTTCAATTCTATTCCATTGGTCCTGAGGTCTGTTCTTGTGCCAGTACCAAGCTGGTTTGATTACTATGGCTTTGTAGTAGAGTTTGAAATTTGGTATTGATATTCCTCCCGCACTGTTCTTTCTGCTGAGGATTGCTTTTGCTATTCAGGGTCTTTTATTGTTCCATATGAATTTTTGGATTGCCTCTTCTATTTCCTTGAAGAATGAGGCTGGAATATTGATAGGTATCTCATTGAATTTGTAGATAGCCTTAGAAAGTATTGCCATTTTCACGATGTTGATCCTTCCAATCCAGGAGCATGGGAGGTTTTTCCGCTTTCTAAGTTCTGTTTTGATTTCCTTTTTCAGTTTTTTAAAGTTTTCATCATAGAGGTCCTTCACTTCTTTGGTTAATTCTTAGGTATTTTATTTTTTGTGGGGCTATTACAAATGGAGTTGCTTTCCTGATTTCAGCCATGCTTTTCTCATTGTTGGCATACAGAAAAGCCATTGGTTTTTGAGGGTTAATTTTATACCCTGCTACTTTGCCAAAGTTTTGAATCAGCTTGAGCAATTTGGGAGTGGAGTCTATGGGATTCTTTAAATACAAGATCATATCATCTGCAAAGAGGGAGAGTTTTACTTCATCTTTCCCTAATGCAGAATGCATATAATAAGGAAACCTCATATATTATGTGTATGGCAAGGGGATTAGGAAGTGTACAATAACTGTTCTTTCTGCTCAATTTTGCTTTAAGACTAAAACTGCTCTAATTTTTTTGGGGGGGTCCAGTCGTGGGCCTGAACTCTGGGCCTGGGCGCTGTCCCTCAGCTCTTCAGCTCAAGGCTAATGCTCTACCACTTGAGCCACAGCACCACTTCCAGTTTTCTGGTGGTTA
>NW_012279698.1:0-3095 GCF_000151885.1 Dipodomys ordii
AAAAAAAAAAAGTATATCTAAGCAAGGGAAAGAGAAATCCAATGGAGACCTTTGCCATTGGCTGCAGCTATGAAAAATAATGTATGTGTGAAGAGGCAGTGTGGCAGGGGTGGTATGTGCATGTGAATGTGTGTGTGTGTATGTGTGTGTGTGTGTGTGTGTGTGTGACTGTGGATTTAACAGTGTCTAGGAATGCCAGTAAACCTCCTGTCTTCCTACGTGTCTGTACCCCACAAGCCCTTATGCATTTGATGTCTCTTCGTCCTAGCTGGAAGACCTCCAAAGCTGGAGATCTATACGGAATACAAATGTGGAATGAAAAGTTTCCTAAAGCATGTGAGCATCTTTCCTCCTGTCATCCAGCTGTGAATCCCTAAGGGTGGATGGGGGGGGCGGCAGGTGGTGGTCAGAAAGTGGACTGTCTCAGGGCCTTGGTACCAGTAGTGTGTGTACATTCAGAGTGGATATGAAGGAGTTCATTTATAACCACATAAAAACTAGAGTAGTTCTGATAAGATAGGCCCCATGAACAGCTTCTCGCTTCCATCCTAAAAGGTGCATCAGAGGGATCAGTAGTGGGAATTTTTGTGCCCCTGCCCCACAATGTCATAGCAACATCAGGCCATTATTGAATTCTACTTCTAGGAATAAAGACAGGAAGTGCTCAGGTTGTTCTTTCCTGCTGGGAACCTTCCTAGGATCCTTCCTCCTGTATCAGGCCAGCCACTTAGAATCCCTGCTACCTCTGATAGGCCTGGCTGAACCAGGCCTCTGACCATCCTGATCAGACCATCTTAAAAGCCCATTCCCCCATGTTACAGATTTCTGGCAAAGATTCTTAGAGACTAAGTTGGAAGACAATATCAGAATTGATTTCTGCTTCTATCAGAATTGATTTCTGCTTCTATCTCCCTGACCTCATTTATTATAAAAGTTACAGGTACTTTTACCATCTTCTGACTTTCATTTAGTAAGCCCTCTCTCTCAACTGACTTTAAACTGACTTTAACAATAACAAACTCACCTCAAATTATATTTGTGATGCCATGGATCACCTAGTTATGTTTATTAGAGAAAAAAATAACCTGACCATTAAAAGAAGTTGTTCTTCAAGTACCATCTAGCATTATCAGAAGAACCATCGCTCATATCACACAGCCCTGTGAAAGTGCTAATCTGTGGATAGCAAGGAGGGGCTGAGATAGTTAGCTAATGGGGCAACCTGGTTTCCGGGCAATTAGTTTGCTTCAAAGGTAGCCTTCAAAAAGGAACTTTCTGCTTCAGGGCCTGAAAACTTTTGGGGGAGCATCTGTAGCATGGAAAGGCAAGGGGGCATTGTGGTCTAGGGGCATCTGAAGCTGCCACACCCACTGAAAGTTCTACTGCATGGACAGCCGTGCCAGGGACCATCTTTCCCTTAGGTTGGTGCCCACTTCTGGGAAGGGAGCCTGTGCCATTTCTTGGAAGTGTTTGCAGAGAGCTCCTGGGAGCTACTTGGGAGAATCCTTAACTACTATTAAGTAACTAAGCCCATCTGGCCACATAGAGCTGCACCAATGCTAAGTTATTCCATGGCACTGGTGTCCTGGGAAAGTTACTGGGGCTTTGAACTCAATGTTGGTGCTGTCCATAAGCTCTGTGTGTGTGTGTTTATTGGTGATAACAGTCTCCTGGACTTTCCTGCCCAGGCTGGATTCATTATCCTCAGATCTCAGCCACCTGAGTAGCTAGCATTACAGGTATGAGCCTGGCTAGTGACTTAAAAAAAAAAAAGTTAGCCATTTGTAACTGACCATTGTAACTGACATTACTTCCTGCTTGTGTGTGTGTGTGTGTATGCAGTAACAGGCTGAAAGAACCCCCCCCCCCACACACACAACTAACTATACACTACCCCTACCTGCAAAAGAACAACAAACATCACCAGACAGAAAGCGGTTACACATTGCTGAACCAACGAGTGGAGAGTGAGTGAACATTTGCTTTTACAGCATGCTTGGTGCCAACCACCATCTCAATGTTGGCATTTCTGGTCCTGTCTTGGAGAAGTTGATGGTGTGAGACTTCACCCCCGGACTGTCCTGGCTATAGAAACGGCCTCCCTAGGAAGCGGGGACGGCGAGCGAGGGGCTCAAGGGCTGGGTGGCCTTGCTGCCCTCCGCCGTGTGTGGACCTGGCCTTCCCAGCGGAGGAGGCAGGGGGGAGGAAGGCTACGGGGCACTGGGAGCGCGGAGAGCAGGGAGAGGAGATCGATCGCCGTCCAGGCCCGCGGAGCCTTCCCGGTGAGTGCGTCCTGCCGACTGCCGGTTTTCCCCTCCAGATCCAGCAACGATGGGATTCGGAGAGCAAATTTGGCTTCTCAGAAGACTCCGAAGTGGACTCGGATTACAGTCGGGGAGGACGCTGACGGGTGAGCGGCTGGGAGGTCCGGCCCCGGCCCCGGCCCCACCGCCCCGGTGGTGGTGATGATGATGATGATGATGATGGTGATGATGATGATGGTGGTGGTGATGGTGGTGGCGGGTGTGCACGGGCGCATTTTAATCAGTGACTAAAGTCATCCTTACCACGTGACTCAGTCGTCCTTGGAGAGAGCCGCCAGACCCTGGGGAGCGGGAGGTGGGGAGCCTGGAGACAGGGTTTTGTTCTGCCAGAGCGGAGCGTCCCAGCCGGGTTTTCCTCCGGCCACGCGGCGGGGTGGGGAGGGGCACGGACTGGGGGGACAGGGGCGGGACGCCCCCCCACGTGGGAGGGTGGTGTCCCCGCGCCTGGCTCCCGCCCCACCGCGCTCCTCGGCTTCTCCTTCCCTTCCACGGCTTCCTCCTGGGGGGGGTGTGTGCGCGCGCGCACTGATCACCTGCCCGGTGTGTGTGTGTGTGTGTGTGTGTGTGTGTGCGTGTGTGCACGCGCGTGCACGTGCACACTGCCGCCCGCCAGCCGGACCCGCGGGAGCACGGGTGAGTGGGGCGGGGCTCCCCGGGGTGGGGCCGATCCTCGGAAGGGGCGGAGCCACCCCTGGCCCAGGCAGCTGCCCAAGGGGGAGGGCGGGGCTAGTGCCCTGCGGGGGGCGGAGCCACCCCTGCCCGGACAGCTCT
>NW_012279699.1:0-3068 GCF_000151885.1 Dipodomys ordii
GGGGGGAGGAGGGAGGGCGAGGGAGGGAGAGCAGGGCGGGAGTGAATGAATGAATGAATCTCCTGGTAATCGGAGGAGAGTTGAGGATGAATGAATGATTCTCCCGGTGGTGAGCGGAGAGCAGGAATGAATGAATGAATGAATGACTCTCCTGGTGGTCTAGGCAAGCCGGAAAGAAACTTAAATTATTTAGACTTAAAATTCCCAGGGAAACAAACTTACGATGGTTGTCAGCAGGGGTGGGGAAGGAGAGATTCGAACATACAACGATTGGCCTTTTAAAATGGAGAGCTCCTCTGATCATAGAAAATAGTATCTGTGGAAATGAAAAATCAGTATAATTGAAAACCATCTGCAATCTTGTTCGTTAATGCATGTATATACAATATAACATATATATATACATATATAGACATACATATATAATCTATAACTATGGTCAGCCAATCCATTTGTGTCTCCGCATATTAACTGAGAATGTATGAGCTAGGAAAATAGAAACAGGGACAGGAGGATGCTGAGAGGAAAGAGCATGCCCAACAGAATTAGAAAAATAAACCAAATAGATGAGCATCTGCTTTCATCCTTTCTGAAAGTCTAGTATTCTTTGCATTATGTGATTTCTTATTCAAATAGTATATCCTTCTAGGAAAAATCCAGTCCAGATTAGACTCATCACCTACTGGTCCATCATTGCCAGAGCCTACTTCCTATTTGGGTTTGAAGGGCTTTTAACAAAAGTTAAGCATACTGAAGTAGGGATGTTCTTGTTTTGGCCTGTGGGAGTTGTGACTTACTGTGAGAATTCTTTTAAAGTCTACCCACAATTTACTGCTTAATTTTAAGGGGCCAGCAAATATCCATTGGTTGAAGAATGGGATTTACCATAGAATGTTATTGTATCTTTCCCAGACATCTGTAAAGTGATTGTAGATGGTGATATTGTAGAATATGAGTAAATTCTCAAGAGTCAGTAAGAGAGAAATCTAGTTAGTATCTCACAGAAACACTGCAGAACAGGAGGTGAGAATACTTTCTGCAACTAGTCAGGCTTTGAATTGTGATCATTCTTTTTAATTTGTAATTTATGTTGTAATTAGTGTTGTGGTTCCCATCTTTAAAAAAAAAGTATCATAGGTAGTGACATTAGTGATACCTCATTTTCATCCTGTGGTTCTTAACTGGAGATGATTTTTGCCTCACAAATTTTAGTCACCTTATAGATGGTCTGGGTAGATAAAGTAAAAAATCACTCTATGGTAAATCTCTTGGCATGTCTGAAGGCCTTTTGGCTATTGTAACTAGAAAGTAATGGCATCTAATGTTTTGAGGCCAGAGACACTGCTAATTCATAGACTAGTCCCTCCTCACCGAAAGAATTTTCTAGTTCAAAATATCAATTGCATCAGTGTTCATCAACACTGTTTCTAAACCCAAATGGTAAACGTATTTAAAAAGTTTTATCAGCAGGCACCTGTAACTCAGGCCTATAACACTAGCTACCCAAAAAGCTGACATCTGAGGATCACAGTTTGAAGCCAGCCCAGGTACACAAATCCTAGAGACTCTCATGTCCGTTTAATTAGCAAAAAGACAGAATTGGGTGTGGCTCAAGTTCTACTGTTGAACACCAGCCTTGAGCTGAAAAACCTAAGCAAGAGTGTGAAGCCCTGAGTTCAAGCCCCAGTACAGGCGCGCGTGTGCGCGCACGCGTACACACACACACACACACATACACACAGCTTTTTCAGTGTTCATCTGTGGTTAGCCTTTGGAAGTTAGAAAACAGTCATTCCCTTTTTTTGCCGGACCCAGGCCTTGAACTCAGGACCTGGGCTCTGTCCCTGAGTCTCTCTGTGCTCAAGGCTAGAAATCTACCACTTGAGCCCTAGGACCACTTTCAGCTTTTTCTGTTTATGTGGTACTGAAGAATCAAACCCAGGGCTTCATGCATGCTAGGCAAGCACTGTACCACTAAGCCACATTCCCTCCTTTTGGAAGTTAAGTTTTGTTGTTTGGTTTTTTGAGATGAGATCTCACTGTTTTGCCCAGGCTGTTCTCCAGCTAGTAGTCTCAAGTAATCTGCCCACCTTACCCTCAGCAATATGTGCACCTGGCTGGAAGTTTGAGGTTTTGTTTTGTTTTATTTTGTATGTGTTTCATACAGATTCATAAGGAATGTTGAGTCCTGTTGCTAACACTACTAATTTTAGTGTGACTTGAAAGCATATAACTGCTGGCTGTACTGAAAAGTTGCAAAGCCAGTGGAAAATGACCTGTACCAAATTTTTAAATGCCATATCTCATTGTTTTTAAGATGCTTTTCCCCACACTTTAACAGCCTTGAGATAACAGTGCATCTTAAAACCAGTGTCATTTAGATATTTTTCACAAAGAATCTGTAACATGTATGTAACAGCATAATTTAGTTATTTCACAGTGTATACATATGTCAAAACACCATGTTGTGGTCTCCCTAATAAATGGATGTTAAACCAAAACGTAAGGTGATAAGACAGAATTAGAAAGGCTTAAGAAACAAAGGACTTCCACTCATCTGGTGGAATCATTACTAAATAACCCCATGCTGCTGATCACATATATGATAGATATGTGCACACCGGAGGGAAACCAGGAGGATGACACAGAACTAGAGGGAATCAGGGAAAAACCTACTACAGCAGGACCCATCAGCTGTACTGGACATTGATCAAAATGAACTAAGCAACTCAATGGCAGCCATGGGAGAGAGGGAATGAGTAGAAAAGAGGGAACAGCTGACACTATGCAAAACAAAAGAAATGTACATATCACCCAATGTGGAAGAAATAACTGTATTGCAAAGCTCATAGAACTCATAAATGTTATAGACCATGAAAGACAATTTGCCCCATGAAAGTTAGAATGTGTTTGGGACTTTATTTTATTTTTGTCGGTCGTGGGGCTTGAACTCTGGGCCTGGGCGCTGTCTCTCAGCTCTCCAGCTCAAGGCGAGCGCTCTACCACTTGAGCTACAGCGCCACTTCCGGTTTTCTGGTGGTTTATTGGAGATAGGAGTCTCACGGTCT
>NW_012279700.1:0-2374 GCF_000151885.1 Dipodomys ordii
GATGTGTAAGGTAGACAAGCAGGGTGGACAGGAAGCATGCTCTGAAGAGGTGAAATTGGGAGGCAAAATACAAAAGTGGTTTCTATCTTTGGCAAGAAACTACTGATGTAAATGGCTCAAGGTAGAGATTTGTTCTGTGAAGGGCAAAGAACCAAAGAGATGGAAGAGCAAAGAGTGGGGGAGAGCAAAATCATTCCATCAGGAATCAATAACAAAGTGATACTCTGAGGGATATGGTGGGATCTGAGTGTTTTCCTTAAATGAAAAATAGTAAATACATCTATTACTGACAAAAGTGATCCTATAGCAAAGGTAAAACTAATCATGTAGAGGAAAGGGTGTGATTTTAGTAACAGTACCGGAACTGGCAGAAAATGGTGAGATGCAATGCATGGAATTGGGTTCTGCTTATTCATTACCAGAGGAGACTCACCCACCTGATACTGGTAAGTGATGAGTGGATGGAAGGCAGGTGGATAGATGGATGGATGCTTGGACCCATGGATGGAATGATTGGATTCATGAATGCATAGATGCCTAGATGGATACATGGATGGATACATGGATGGATGGATGGATGGATGGATGGATGGATGGATGGATGGATGGATGGATGGATGAACTGGTGCATGCACAAATGGATAGATGGATAATGTTATGCTTCCTAACTCAAGAAGTATGTCCTACAATTTGTCTGGTCAATGCAAATGACTTTACCTGCTATAGACGCCCAAATTATAGAACCACAATTTCAAACAAAGAAATTGTGAAAAAAAAGAAGTTTCTTAAAGATTTCTAAAATAACAAGTAATCTGCATGTCCTAAGGTCTCCATTTCATCTCTTCTGACAGGGACTATAAAAATACAGATGAGATAGAGTTAGAATGATTAGAATAAAATTATAAACACGATAAAACGCCAAGAAGGAAGAAAAATGTGTTGAGACTTCAGGGCTAGGTGATTTTTTTATTGTTGCTCTGAAGGAATGTTGTGCAATTAGATGTATTGCCAGTACATTTCCCAAACACAGCTTTGAAAAAAATTCTAAAGTAAAATTGATCAAATTAGCATTTTATGATAATTTCCAAGAGGGAAAGAAATTGTGTTGCATGGTTTGTGGAATAAATTTCAAAAGTGTTCATTGAGTTTAAGGAGATTTTTGTTTCACAATAACTTTAAGTTCATGGGCCACTTGGGAAATATGAAGTCTTGCATAAGAACATTCCTTTCAATGAATCAATAACAAGAGTAAGCTGAAGAGAATTTCTCAAACTTTCAATGATACCTTGGAAGAAAATGAATAACCAATAAGCTGTACACAATGAATTTGAAACAACAGTAAGAATAGTTTGAAACAATAGTAAGAATCCATTACACAATATGAATTCAAATCCAACATTATCACTGATTAATTAAAGGATATTTTTTAAGGTTTTCATAAGGGTAAGTTTATTTTATTTTATTATCTTCAGTTTTGTACAAAGGGTTACAAGTTAACCTGTCAGTTTAGGAGTACAATGTATCTTGATCAACACTGCCCCTTCATCATTCTTCTCCTAATTAAAAGATCTCAATTGTGTGTCAACATGGTCATAATACTCAATGTAAATAAGTGAAAATGGAACTAACTTACTTGAGGGGATGGTTGAGGTTGGGATAGATACAGAGGAGAGTGATGTCAGGGATAGCTGTAATTAAGATACATTATATTCACAAACTAACATGATAAAATTGTTTCATACAACTTATTAAGTATCATGAAGTTGTAAAGTTCCTTTTCAAAATAGTGTCTTGTACATCTCATTGTTACAATGGGTCAACCTGGGCTGGGGGGGGAGAGGAGGGATGAGTTGGGGAGGTGGGAGGAAAGGGATGGTAGGGGAAACGCGAAGGAGGAGGTAGCAATGCTTGATAGGAAATGTGCTCATTACCTTACTCATGTAACAGTAACCCTTCTGTACAGTATTTATTGAAAAATAAAAATGAGGGCTGGGTAGGTGGCTCAGTGGTAGAGTGCTTGCCTTGCATGCATGAGGCCCTGAGTTTGATTCCTCAGCACCACATAAGCAGACAAAGCTGGAAGTAGCACTGTGACTCAAGTGGTAGAGTGCTTACCTTGAGCTGAAGAGCTAAGGGACAGTGCCCAGGCCCCATGATCAAAAAAATAAATAAAATAAAAAAGAAGTTCAAAAAATAAAGATAATGAAAGGAAGAAAGAAAGAAAGAAGAAAGGAAGAAGGAAAGATAGAGAGAAAGAGAGAAGACAGAAAGAGAGAGAGAAAGAAAGAAAGAGAGGGAGGGAGGGAGGGAGAGAGGGAGGGAGGAAGGAAGGAAGGAAGGAAGGAAGGAAGGAAGGAAGGAAGGAAGGAAGGAA
>NW_012279701.1:0-1280 GCF_000151885.1 Dipodomys ordii
CTGTGGCTCAAGTGGTAGAGCGCTATCCTTGAGCTGAAGAGCTGAGGGACAGCACCCAGGCCCAGAGTTCAAGCCCCACAACCAGACCCCCCAAAAAAATAAATGTATAAGATGATACATTAGAAGTCCAGATGGCTTGTTTAGAAATCAATATAAGCTATGTTTTGTCTGTTTACGCATTGTTTGTAAAATTAGAGACCTACCTCATAAAGTTGTTGGAAGACTAAATGAAAACATGGCAAACTTTGGCCTACAGTAGTTACTCAGTAAGAATATTATTAGTAGAAAGCAATGCAATTTAGAAGGATGCAGTAGGGCTGAGAAATCATACAGGTGAGAATTGTAACTCACTTAAATAGACTAGATTAATAGTAATCTCTCTTCTCAAACTTCCCATAGAATGGAGTCCATGTAGATACTTACAAATACCTGTTTCTATGCTTAGTTCTGCAGATGTCATGTTGCTGTTTTTACCTACTCGTTTTCTTTGGTTTCATCTTTTTTGAATAGGAACTTTCTCCTTTCCATACTTAGTCAATCACAGTCACTTAGACAGTGTTACTACTGTATTCTAAAGGTCTAATTCTCATCCATGTCTGCTCATTAGAGAATCAACTGAGCAACTATTGGGCCAAATAGTAATACCTAGATCCCACCCCAGAGATCTGCTCTGGGATGGATTTGGTCACTAAAATTTTTTAAACCAAGTGATTATAATGTAGAGCCAATAATGTAGGCTACTATTCTAATGTCAGATCAAGAATGGGGACAGTTGTTCCTGCCTAATTTAATATCAGCAGTTGCAGTTATAAGAATCATGCTTCATGATTGGTAAGGAACAAAATAGATGTGGTTAGGGTCCTTGTTAAATGACATCAAACCACTGGAAGACTTCCTTAGGTAAGTCTCTTTTTTCTTTTTCTTTCTTTTTTTGTCAGACATGGGGCTTGAACTTTGGGCCTGGGTGTCCCTGAGCTCTTCAGCTCAAGGCAAGTGCTCTACTGCTTGCGCCATATTGCCACTTCCAGTTTTCTGGTGGTTAATTGGAGATAAGAGTCTCACAGAACTTTCCTGCCTGCCCCAGCTGGCTTCAAAAGGTGATCCTCAGATCTCAGCCTCCTAAGTAGCTAGGATTACAGGCGTGAGCCACCAGAGCCCTGCCGATAAGTCTCTTTTTTTGGGGGGGGTGGGGGTCCAGTCGTGGGGCCTAAACTCTGGGCCTGGGTACTGTCCCTCAGCTCTTCAGCTCAAGGCTAGCACTCTACCACTTGAGCCACAGC
>NW_012279702.1:0-2117 GCF_000151885.1 Dipodomys ordii
CCAAAAAAAAAAAAAAAAGGTGTTACCTCAGAGTAGATTTGACTTCTGTTGTAAAGGCTGTATTAACATCTAAGAACCCTTTATTTCTCAATTAGACTAGCCTTTTAGGAAATTTTTAGCTGTGTGGATTTTTCATAGCTTAAATCTTGTGTGATTTGTCATTTGTCTTAGAAATAAGAAGGACCTGACTCCAAATTCCTCAATTTACAGTTGAGCAAAATTGACTCAGAGATATAAACCAAGAGAAAGTGAGTTTGACCCCTAGATCTTTTGTAGAAAATAGTTTTCTATATAGCTACAAGAGATTGAGGGCAAGAGTGAAGAACTTTTGGCTGCCGCTATGTTTATGTAAGTGTTTTATACAACACTGAGAGATAGTCAGAAGTATGATTTGCAGCACTGTAATGCTGACAAAGTGTAATTGGCCATTTCAACAGTTTGACAGCAGAGTAGGAAAAAATAAGGCTATCACAAATTATAATCATAGCTGAGGATGGTGGCAGGTGCCTATATCCTCATCTGCTGGGGAGTCCAAGACAAGAGGACAGCAAATTTGAGAGCAGCCTGGGAAAAGTTAACTGGACCCCACTCAACAAACAAAAATTAAACAAAACACCAGGAGTATGGATGGATGACATGTTAAAGCTTTTGCCTAGCAAGCTAGACATCCTGAGTTCAATTCCCAGCACTACAAAAAAGACTTCAATCATGATTTTTACAACCTTAATTTTATGAGTATTGCTGGTTAGATGCATTAATTAATTTAGCCACCTAAGGTTATTGGATCAGCTCTGTGAATGCAAGTTATCAAGTTACTTTCATTCTGTCTGGTAGAAGTATTATGCTCTTACCGATTTACTAGCACACAATGACTTGCATTAAATAATGCTACTTAAAGCAGAGGGAGAGACATAGCAACTCATGTCCAGCTGGAAAGAGCTGGGTGTCAACTACATGGACTGGATACTTCATCACAGTCATTCCTACTATTAGAAAGCTTGGAAAAGAATAGAGCAGAGTCATGGTTGCACAATGTCTTTATGTGGGATAATGTTTGCATTAGCATATGGAGAACACTCCAAGACAATCAACCATTCACTTTGTTAATTGTTCAGGGTGAATGCTCGTTTAGTGTTCCCTTGGTTCTATAATTAGCTGTAGTGAAGCTATTAAGTAGACACCAATCTATTGAAATACTGAAGGATGGGGATGGTGCTTGGGAGTATGACACTACTCAGTTGATTCTGCCTGTGTTAAATCAGAGTTGTTGGCTTTCTAAATGGCTCTCTTTTCCTGGCTTGAGTACAGTGTTTACATTCTTGAATAAATCTGTATGTTATTCATATGTAGTTATAAATTCATAAAAGAATTGCATAAAAGACACTTGAGATTGTAATGGTAAACATTAAATTGGCTTTTATCTTTCTAAAGATGAAATTTAGACATATAAATATATTCATATTTTCCTCTTTATTTCTATTAGCAAAAATCTTTGTCAATTTTACTAATTTGTTCTTAATTTTTATATTATCATTAAGTAGTTATACAGAGGGTTCAGAAACAAAAACAAAAAACTGCAAATGTTTTAAATACATGTGGATATTAAAGAATTTAAGTCTACAGAGAATGCAAAAAACAGTATAAAATTAAAGTTCTATGTTTCTACACTTAGTTTTATGTTTGGAATACTTCTCCCTTACCCATTATAAAACACTACTGAAACATATAGTAGTAAATTTCAAGTCTGTAGTCAAATAAACAAGTCATTCATAATTTTCTCTAGATGTAAGCATTGTTGGGACATTTACTATATGTATATTCTTTCCCACTGTTTGTGATATATGTTATAAAAATGAAGCATATGCTTTATGTCCCCATTCAGATAGCTAGTATATAATCTATGCATTGTTTTAAAAGACATCAAATTGTACATAATTTCATTATATATATACTTTTAAAATAAAATGGCGTGATCGGGGCTGGGAAGGTGGCTCAGTGGTAGAGCGCTTGTCTTGCATGCCTGAGGCCCTGGGTTCGATTCCCCAGCACCACATAAGCAAAAAGAAAAAAAGCCGGAAGTGGCGCTGTGGCTCAAGTGGTAGAGCGCTAGCCTTGAG
>NW_012279703.1:0-1072 GCF_000151885.1 Dipodomys ordii
AGGGAGGGAGGGAGGGAGGGAGGGAAGGAAGGGAAGGAAGGGAAGGAAGGGAAGGAAGGGAAGGAAGGAGGGAAGGAAGGAAGGAAGGAGGGAAGGAGAGAGGGAAGGAAGGAAGGAAGGAATGAAGGCCATATCTGGGAAGGAAGGAAAAATAGGCCATATCTCAGATTTCTAGTGACCAAAAGAACAAAAGTTAAGAATCTCCTTTTTTATTCTTGTTAAAAGCTCATTAGTTTAAAGCATCTTAATTGGAAAATAACGGGGATCAAATACTGAGGCATAGGAGGATCATTAATGGTGTAGAAAAGTGTCTTTGGGCTTCTTAATATTGCATTTCTAAAAAGACCTTTTTTTTGGTCATGGGGTCTGAGCTCTGGGGCTGAATGCTGCCCCTCAGCTCTTCAGTTCAAGGCTAGCATGAGCCACAGTGCCACTTCCTGCTTTTTCTGTTTATGTAGTGCTGAGGAATTGAACCCAGGGTCTCATGCCTACAAGGCAAGCATTCTACCACTGAGCAACCTTCCCAGCCCCTCTATAAAGACTCTTTAAGTGGGAAAAAATATAAAGTTAATATACAATACAGTAAGCTGATTGCAGTCATATACTTCTATTTTCTACTACATGTACAAATAAAATGTGGTTACTGGTTTAATAGTTATATATGCTCTAGAAAGCATTTATATTGTTTATTGTGACTACTATAAAACTTGAGTAATACTATGCAACTATCATCTTCCTCATTTATAGCTAATAATTGAAATAGCAGACCATCAATCCCATTAAAAATCAAGCCAAGTACCTGCGGCTGACATCTGTAATCTTAGCTATGCAGGAGGTGGAGGCCTAGAGGCTTTCTATTTAAAGCCATCCCAAAGAGAAAAGTCTGAGAGACTTCATCTCCAATTAACCAGCAAAATGCTAGATGGGAGGCATGGCTCAAATGGCAAAGCATCAACCATAAGAAAAAAAAGCTGAGTGAGAACAGTAGTCTCTGAGTTCAAGCAATATACAAAAGTTCAAAATACAGCCAGGCGCCGGTGGCACACGCCTGTAATCGTAGCTACTCAGGAGC
>NW_012279704.1:0-2331 GCF_000151885.1 Dipodomys ordii
CATGGGGCCTGAACACTGGGCCTGGGCGCTGTCCCTCAGCTCTTCAGCTCAAGGCTAGCGCTCTACCACTTGAGCCACAGCGCCACTTCTGGCATTTTTCTTTTTGCTTATGTGGTGCTGAGGAATAGAACCCAGGACCTCATGCACGCAAGGCAAGCGCTCTACCACTGAGCCACCTTCCCAGCCCCCTCCAACTATGATTTTTAAGCATCATTTTCATTCCCCCAAAAACATAAAAGTTGAAAATACCCAAGAAAACAATAATTCAAGAAAAGCCTTCTTGGTCACAATAAGAGGCCAAAGGAATAGTCTACCTGTCTCTACATGCACCTCACCTCAAACACACACATACCCAAATCTACTTCAAACAAACCACAATCAGTAACTGAATAGTGATCAATAAAGCTGGCAGAAGGCAGCTTCTCTCCATGCCATTAGAGAGGAAAATACTCCACCATTATTTAAGCAACCTGAGGAGAGAGATCTAATTTTTCCCCCTTGAAAATAACAAGAAAAATAAATAGTAGTCTTTTAGATTCTGTAACTGGGGAAGTATGCCGGAATTTATTATATAAAATCTGCATAAAATCCCTGTGCTACTTTAAATTTCACTTTAGAGCTTTGTTATTCTGATGGTACAAATAATTAAAACCCATGCATTTTGTGATGAAACAATGAATTTTCTCTGCTGGCTGATAGAGACTAATGCTGCAGAAAAGCAGTGTCTCCTTTTCATCTATAGAAACCAGTGGCTCGTTGGGTGCCGATGACTCATATCTATAAACCTAGTTGCTCAGGAGGCTGAGAGCTTAGGATTAAGTTTTGAAGCCAGGCCAGACAGAAAAGTCTATGAAACTCTTATCTTCACATAACCACCAAAAAGTCTGAAGTAGAGCTATGGCTTAAGTAGAGAGTACCAGCCTTGAGTGGGGGCAGGGGGGAGGGAACCCCTGAGTTCAAGCCACAGTACTGGCAAGGAAGAAAGAAAGAGAAAGAGAAAGAAAGAAAGAGAGAGAGAGGGAGGGAGGGAGGGAGGGAGGGAGGGAGGAAGGAAGGAAGGAAGGAAAGAAAGAAAGGGGGAGAAGAAGGAAGGAGAGAGAAAGAAAGAAACAGAGAGAAGAAAGAAAGAAAGAGGGGGGAAGGAAGGAAGGAGAAAGAAAGAAAGAAAGAAAGAAAGAGAGAGGGAGGGAGGGAGGAAGGAAGGAAAGAAGAAGGAAGGAACGAACGAACGAACGAAGGAAGGAAGGAAGGAAAAGAAAGGAAGAAGGAAAGAAAGGAAGGAATAAATGAATGCAGGATCTGGAACAAGGCTGCACAATTGCTCATGTAAAGGGTTCAAGGTGCGACTGAATTCTTGGGTGCAAGTTCAGCAGGGTCAGGGCCTTGTTCTCTTGGCTTCTCACTGAAACACGTTTTGAGACCTCTGAATGGAGTATACCATGGGAACATACAATAAAGGGCCCCCACCCCTTGGTACTCTTCCATTTAATGAGATGTGCATTTAAGTGGCCTCTCATGGAAGAACAGACATTTTAGACATACACACCAAGCAGGCCTAATCTTCACTGCCTACTCTTTAGAATTCTGTCTCAGAAGTCACAGTTTCCAGAACTTGGAGAACTTGGAAGCCCAGGAGACAGGAGACACTGAATCTGAAGGCTGTCTCATGCCAGGCCGCTGAAGCAGAGGCCATGGTGATTGCTAGGGATCACATACTAGATCCTCCTGAATGGTTCCACAATATACAGCAGTCTGCAGGTGTGTTTATGAACACAACTTTAACATTTAGATTTAATCAAGTTCACATATACATGCTATTTTTGAAATGACCTAAAACATGTAGGTAAAAGGAGGTAATGTGATTTTTTTAAACTTGTACCTTGAAACTGAAGCCACTGGTCCCCCCAAGAATTCAAGAGAGCACACCAGGTATTAAGGTACATGCCCATAGTCCCAGTTACTCAGGAAACAGACTGAAGAATCTTAACTTTCAGGACAGCATAAGCAAAGTTAATAAGACCCTATCTCAACACAAAACAAAATTTAAGCCAGGCATCAGTGGTTCATGCCTTTAATCCTAGCTACTGAGGAAGCTGAGCTCTTAGGATCACTATTCAAAGCCTGCCTGAGCAAAAAAGTTAATGAGAGTCTTATCTCCAACAAAAAGCAAGAAATGGAGCTGTGGCTCAAGTGGTAGAGGCCAGCTTTTTTTTTTCTTTTTTTTTTCGGGGGGGGGGTCCAGTCATGGGGCCTGAACTCTGGGCCTGGGAGCTGTCCCTCAGCTCTTCAGCTCAAGGCTAGCGCTCTACCACTTGAGCCACAGCGCCACTT
>NW_012279705.1:0-1314 GCF_000151885.1 Dipodomys ordii
ATTACTCCTTTTATATATAGTACTCCCAGTTGTCTTAGCAGTAAAAGTGTAGTAACTTTCAAGCTCACCTACAGAAGACTGTTTTGAAATTGAAAATAAATTTGCTAATACTTGTCCATGTATTTGTGTTTGTATTTGTACTTGTCCATGTCTGGTATTTTGTCAGATATGACTATGCAGAAACTATCTCCTTATAACAACTAAGTTAAAATATTTTAGCTAGAGTAAAAATTTATTTTTCATTACTAAAGAGGAGGCTGCTTAATATTGAAGAAGAAGAGAGTGGTATCTTTTCTGCCTACCCCACCCCCATGAATCTGCAATGTTGGGCTAATCACAATGACAAAATTTGACAGCATAGATATTCTGCACAGACAGGTGCCAAGATTATCAGTTATAAGTGCTATTAATTAATAATGCTGCTTTCTTTGTAATTGGATCAATCAGGCAATTTTATACATGGCAGTAGAAAGGAAGTGAAAGGTACCGAGAAATATGATTCTTTGAGAAGCAATGAATATGCTCTTAGAGACAATGCAACAGCAATATGCACAAGACAATATGTTGGGAATGATTTGTACAACTTGGGAGTGGGAAGGAAAGTAGGAGAAAAATGAGGGAATGGGTAACAAGTTTGACAAGAAATGTACTTGTTACCTCACTTATGGAATTGTAACCCCTCTGTATATCACCTTGACAAAAAATAATTTATTCTAAAAAAATCTGTTCTAATTTCAGAGTCAACGTTATATGGCTTTTCAATGTATATTCAAAGGTTTATCATTCATGTTGCTGGGAAATGGAAGAGAAAAAGTCAAAAATTTGGGAAGAACTCGTATTAGAGTATAAATTTATCTTAATAAGCTAGAATATCGAAAATAGTATATCCAATAGTATGAAAATTTTCTTTCCATTTTCCTATCAAAGTATTTCCAAGATCTTACCACATTTTCTAACTTCCACTTCTACTGTGGTTCAAGTTCCAGTCATGTCATTTTGTCTATTTTATAACCCTGAAAGCATTCTCTCTATTCCTGTCCTGGCCACCTACCAAGCTATTCTTACTATGATAACCATTAATACTTTTATTGTTATTGTAAAAGTGATATACAGAAGGGTGACAGTTACATAAGTCACCTAAAGAGTACATTTGTTGCCGGGCGCTGGTGGCTCACGCCTGTAATCCTAGCTACTCAGGAGGCTGAGATTTGAGGATCGTGGTTCAAAGCCAGCCCGGGCAGGAGAGACCGTGAGACTCCTATCTCCAATAAACCACTAGAAAACCGGAAGTGGCGCTGTAGCTCAAGTGGTAGA
>NW_012279706.1:0-2261 GCF_000151885.1 Dipodomys ordii
GCTTTTTTCTTTTTGCTTATGTGGTGCTGAGGAATCGAACCCAGGGCCTCAGGCATGCAAGGCAAGCACTCTACCACTGAGCCACCTTCCCAGCCCCTGTTTTCCTGTTTTTTGCTTGAACTCAGTGCCTAGGCGCTGTCCCTGAACTAGTTTGCTCAAGACTAGCATTTTACCATCTAAGTCACAGCTCCATTTCCTGCTATTTGGTGATTAATCAGAGATGAGAGTCTCATAGACTTTCCTGCCTGGGTTGTCTTCGAACCACAATCCCCAGATCTTAGCCTCCCAAGTAGCTAGAATTATAGGTGTGAGCCACTGCCACCTGGTGACTTTGTGTTTTTGATAAGACTTTAAAAATCAGACTATTTTAACATTTCTGTTTCTTTGCTCTTATTGATTTTTTACCTAAAAAAAATTCTTCCTTTTGTCCCCCACTAAATTCTGACTCTCATCACAGGACTATTACCTCCTCTCGATAATCCCCCAGGCTGGAAGAGTGTTCCCTCATGGAGCATCCACAATGCATAGACCCATCACACTGTGGTGCACTAATCTGTATTTTTCTGCATCAGAAATGGTTAATTCTGAAAGGGTCAAATATCTGAATCAGTGGGGTACCTTTTACCCCTTATCCTGCAGTGTAAGCGCGATGTATTTTAGACCACTTACATACTGACCAAACTGTACTTGTCAGATCCCTATTCAGCCTTTGGCTTTGATCTCCCACTCACCGATACATAGACACACTGTTAGATGTTCAATTCCTCAGTCTTCAAGGCCCAGTTTGTATGTTACCTGCTTTATGACGACTTTTCTATACTTTCCAGTAGGAAATTATCCTTCTTCCCTCAAGCTCTCACAGCTCCAGTTCTAACCATGTTCTACCCTGAGTATTGTTATCTCCCTTTCTATTCATTCAACATATGGGAATAGGAATAAAATCATTAAATATACAGACATGGTCTCTGCCCTTGTGGAATCTGCAGTCATTGGAAAGGGCAGATGAGAACAAGGATTTCAAGCATATATTTTTTTTTCCAGTTGGTCATGGGGCTTGCACTCTGAGCCTAAGCTGTCCCTCAGCTCTTCAGCTCAAGGTTAGCACTCTACCTCTTGAACCACAGTACCACTTCCAGTTTTCTAGTGTTTTATTAGAGAGAAGAGTCTACGGACTTTCCTGCCCAGGCTGGCTTTGAACCGTGTGAGCCACCAGTGCCAGCCATATTTGTTTTATAGGCATCTTCTTCAAGAAAGTTTATCAAGTTTATTCAGAAATCCTTTATAAGTCAAATATCTTAAATCAGGTCCTATGATCAAAACAAACAATACTCTAGATGAGTATTGGAGTCAGAGACTCCAAAGTTCTTATTTAAATTCCTATGAAATTCTAAAATCTTAAACTGCTTAATACAATTAATGTGTTCCAAAACTAGAATTTTGATACTGTGGATATAGATTGAAATATTAATTTTCCATATTATTATTTGAAATATTAATATTTCCATATTCTGACTCTAGATAGTCCTTCTAATATCCTAAGTAATTAGCAAAGAGCTACATATATAGTGATAAATAATATGTTATCTAAAGTATCACTTCTTTTATGAAAAATTTCATAACACACAATCCCAGGTAGAAGAGAACATTCTTCTTTTGTATTCTATTATGCCATATAAGTATATTTGCTACTTTTACTTTTTTTTTGGTCCGTTGTAGGGCCTGAACTCTGAGCCTTGGCGCTGTCCCTCAGCTCTTCAGCTCAAGGCTAGTACTCTACCACTTGAGCTACAGCGCCAGCATTTTCTGCTTCTATGGTGCTGAGGAATTGAACCCAGGGCTTCATTGCATACAAGGCAAGCACTCTACCACTGAGCCACCTTCCCAGACCCCATTTGCTACTCTTAATATGTGCTTTTTGTGTTTTCTACTAGTTTGTGTCTTATTTTGCCCCATAAATACATTTGCTATATTCAATGCTTTATTTATGTATTTTTCTCTATGTTACACTGCAGATTCCTTTGTTTTTTACTTTTATTTCCTTTGGTAGCACAATGCTCAATTATTATTTGTGAAATAAATAAAAATTTCATTAATTTTTTAACTTTTTTTTTTTTTTTGCCAGTCCTAGGGCTGGAACTCAGGGCCTGGGCACTGTCCCTGAGCTTCATTTGCTCAAGGCTAGCACTCTACCACTTGAGCCACAGTGCCACTTCTGGCTTTTTCTGTTTATGTGGTACTGAGGAATTGAACCCAGGGCTTCA
>NW_012279707.1:0-2668 GCF_000151885.1 Dipodomys ordii
GCTTTTTTCTTTTTGCTTATGTGGTGCTGAGGAATCGAACCCAGGGCCTCTGGCTTGCAAGGCAAGCACTCTACCACTGAGCCACCTTCCCAGCCCCCTACTAGTCCTTCTAAGGACTCTCAGAAGAGCTTAATTTGGAGGCTGTTCTCCTCCCTAGTGTTCCAGACTATAGGGGGGAAAATGACAACCTGTAGTACAAGTCCTCAAAGAGATGTAAAAAGTACTTCAATGGCCCTACAGAGAAAAAGCTCTTAACACATAACCATGAAAATAAACCGTTGCTCCTACTGAAGAGATTACTTATTTATAGCGTAGGTCAGCAAAATGAATACATATAGACCACATCTCACCTGCCGCCTACTGTAAATAAAAATTTCCTGGCACACAGCCACATTTGTTTATTCGTACGCTGCTTTAACTTTTGTGTGTCCCGCAGTGGCATAATTGAGACAAAGCTACGACAGATGCTGTATTGGCCTGCAGACTTAGAGTGCTGACTTTTTAGCCTTTAATAAAGAAAAAGGTTGTGGATGTTTTCTGAAGGAGATGAAGTTGTATTATTTTCCATTACAAAGAAATCATAAAGAGAACTTTATGGATGAAAACATGAGAAACTTGGATGACCTCCTTTCTTTCTGTCTGTCTCTTACACATAGATACACACAGACACACACACACACAGAGACACACACACACACACACACAGAGACACACACACACACACACACAGAGACACACACACACACACACACACACAGAGCAGGACCTCTAGAGTAAGAAGAGCACCAGCAGTATAATTAGAGCAATAATAGAAGAAAAATTTCATTAAAACAGAAGGCCTGTGTTGAAACAGAGCACAGTCACCAAGCCATAACTGAGGAGTGAAGGAAGACTCAGGGCTGATGGGAGATAACCTTTGTCTCTGGAAAAATCTCAGGTGATCACTGAAACACAGCAGCCTGGGTAAGGAAATGCGCAAGTGAGTGAGTGGATTGGTGAGAACAAACCCTGTGATTGGAGTCTGGTTCCTGGGAACAGTAAACAGCAAATAACCAACAGTAAACAGTTGCCAGAGCCGGCCAGGCCTGTCATCCAACCCTGTAGTCAGGAGGCTGGTGCAGGAGCATGTGAGTTAGAGGCCGGTCCTGGAAACATAACAAGATCCTCCCCCCCCCCCCCCAAAAAAAAAAAGAAGTAGTTGTCAGGTATCACTGAGCCAGTAAGCACCTCAGCTTCGTTGACTTTGTACCACAGTGTCTGTCCCAGCCAGCACAGACCAGATACGTAAGCACAGGCGCATTCCGTGTGGAAGGGGCAGGCTGTCACCAGATGATCACATCCGAGTGTGAGCAGGAGTGCTGAGGCTTAAGTAGACCAAATCACACTGTATCCTTCACTGATAATGTGACCATAATTTTACATTTCTCTCATTTAAAGAATTATTTTTAACATACATAAAACATAAATCTTGTATAATGTTTAAATCCGATTAAATATTTATTTCCTCATTTATTTCTTTTATGGTGAAAGCCTTCAAAATCCTTCCTTCCTTCCTGGCTTTGTTATCTCCCTCCCTCCCTCCTTCCCTCCCTTCCTTTCTTCCTTCCTATGAGACTTAAAAGTATACGCACCCAGTTTGCAGTTGTGTGAGATGAGCCTCCCTGGACTTAACAGCATCAGCCCTGTTACCTGTGGCGTGAGAAAGCCGAGGGAGGGGTTTGTGCGGATCACACAGGGATACCAGAGCTACAGCTAATCAGTCCTTCCGTTCTCAGTAAGCACCTAGCCATTTCTTCCTGAGAATACTCCTTTTGTGGATTTCAGATGTGTTCATTGTGGTGGTCTGCGGCATTTTTGTTGTGTGGTCACAAGTCATTAACAGAGTCATTTATCCATAGAAGAAGAATAAGATCATTTTCTCAACATATTCTTTGTACTTCAGAAACGGCGACGGCGGATTGACCGGAGTATGATTGGAGAGCCCACAAACTTTGTGCACACGGCTCATGTGGGATCCGGAGACCTGTTCAGCGGGATGAATTCTGTAAGTGTGTTGGGAAGGGCTCCTAGGGCCCGGGGCGCAGCC
Organism: Dipodomys ordii; assembly: GCF_000151885.1. Lineage (NCBI taxonomy): Eukaryota > Metazoa > Chordata > Mammalia > Rodentia > Heteromyidae > Dipodomys > Dipodomys ordii. The sequence continues at coordinate 2,087 of NW_012279707.1, forward strand.
ATGTGAAACCTGAGCGACAGGTCCGCGCCTTGTGAGCACACCATGCCAAATGAATTCGGAGAGACCAAGGATAAATACATTTGTCCTTCAATCACTGCATCTTTTCTCATCATTACTTCTAAACGATATTAACAGCTTAGTTACATGTTATGTGTGTTGTATTAATAAGTAGGATAAGTAAGCTAGAGATATTTTCACAATAAAAACTTATTTAAAAAAAAAGTTAAGCTAGAGATTCCGTGGGGGACCCCACCATTGTAAATAAGGGAGTCCAGCACCTGGGGCTGTTGCTTCCTTAGGACTCCTGGGAAGCATCTCTGCAGATGTGAGCAGTGACTGGACATAGGTGAGCCTAGAAGAGCAGATAAGGAAACAGCTGGGGGCTGAGGATCGAGGTTCAAAGCCAGCCCGGGCAGGAAAGTCCATGAGACTCTTATCTCCAATAAACCACTAGAAAACCAGAAGTGGCACTGTGGCTCAGGCGGTAGGTAGAGTGCTCGCCTTGAGCTGAAGAGTGCAGGGACAGTGTTCAAGCCCTACGACGGACCAAAAAAAAAAAAAAAAGGTTGGGTTTTGTGTGTG
>NW_012279708.1:0-1974 GCF_000151885.1 Dipodomys ordii
AAAAAAAAAAAAAAAACCAATACAACACTTTTCATGCTATTGTACAAACTAGATTTTAGTTGTCAGCCAAGCTAAGAGGCAAGATTATTAATCAAATTTCTCTTTGCTTAGTACTAAAATCATATCATCTAGCAAAATTGTCTTATTAGTATAAAATTCCCTTTGGTTAGACCTAATACTGTGTTGACATTTACATAGCCCACTAAATAGTAACCACAAAAGATCATTTGAAGTGAAATGTATAATACAATATAACTTTAGAAAAACTTAAGTAAAATTTTCTTTTCTACATGAGGAGGGGAGAATATTTCAAGTCTAGCCATTATATGACACTCTAGGAAAAAGAGAATTTTAGAAGGGATTGTTTTGTTTTTGAAATAGATTCTCTCTCTGTAGGCCAGATTGGTCTTGAAATTCACATGTAGAACGGGCTAACTAGAGGAAATTTCAAACTTTATTTTTGATGGAAGAAATTAAAATTCTGCTCGTTGAGGCACCTGCTATAGTTTTCACCATAATTTATTTTTCTAGGCCAATGAACATCATTTCTAATTTTATTAACATAAAAACCTAGAAATAGTTTCATTTATCCCTTTTTCATTTAATTTGCAATCTCTATTCAAGCTCATGTGTGATATATGATAGAGAACAAAAATAAGGAGATATCAAAATGATCACATAATTCTATTAATAAAGTGAAATAAAATATCTTCAAGCCTAGACTTTCCAAGCTTTATAATCAGTTTTATAATACTCTTCTAGTCAGTATGGGTTTATCAGATGAGAAAGACAAAACAGCTATATCTGAAGGAAAAAATACCTCCCTGTACTGTAATTTTTTTTATTGTTACAAGGGTAAAGGGAAATTTACCTGTGTGGTACTTTCAAGCTTTAGTTTTGTCTAAATTTATACAATGTAAAATTTTCTTTAACACATGTTATATAGAAACATAAATTATATAACATGTGAAAGTGTACATTACAATTTAAGCCTATTTGCATTTAATATTACATTATTATTTTCCCATTACTATCACTACAGTGTTAATCACATTTAATTATATAGCCAATAAGCTTCTATTTTGCTTGATTCACAGAACTTTCACACCAGTATACTGTCCAAGCCCACTAAGTGGCATCACACCTCTCCTTTATGTAGCTCAGACAAGACAGTCGAATATCTTAAAAATACTCCTGCAATATGGGATCTTAGAAAGAGAAAAAAACCCTATCAACATTGTCTTAACAATACTGCTGTACCCTTCAAGAGTGAGAATAATGGTTGATCATGAGTTAATTGATATCCAGGAAGATGCCAAAACATGCTTAATGCTATGTTCCAGAGTACTTTCGACCATTTCAATCAAGGAAATAGAGGTAAGCAAAATATTGTTCTCTGTATTTGGGCTCAAATATTGATATATTTTAACATATAACTGTGGAGACAGAAATAAAGTTAATTCTTAATGTTTAGGTTATATCTATGACAAGTTAATCAGTATGAATGACTTCTGCCTCTTAAGACAAAATTTTAAATTTTAAATGAATCCATCACCTCAAAGTTTTGATTTTATAAACCTGAGAAAATGAGTATTGTGTTTCTTTCTATAGCTATAAGCATTTTTGTATTTAAAATAGACAATTTTAAGCATTATAGAAATATGAAGGCTTAAAATATTCAGTTGAAGATAATTTCAAGTACAGGGAAAAGAATCAACTCTATTAGTCAATGATCATCGTTCCTAAATTTAACTATACTGCTAAATTATATTTGTCCATAGGAAGAAATGTCTGCTTAATAGAAACATTCCTGTAAATTGATGTAAATTAATGATTGCCAGTCCTGGGGCTTGAATTCAGGGCCTAAACTATTTTTTTTCTTTTTTTTTTGGTCGGTTGTGGGGCTTGAACTCTGGGCCTGGGCACTGTCCCTCAGCTCTTCAGCTCAAGGCGAGCGCTCTACCACTTGAGCTA
>NW_012279709.1:0-3454 GCF_000151885.1 Dipodomys ordii
TCATTGCATTCCAGCTGAAATAAAGATGATCAGATGCAAATTTAAAATAAAAACCATGATTGTGTACTGTTGTAATTTTCGAAGTCAGTACTCCTAAACTTTAATACTCAAATTTAATATATACCTCCTACTGCACACATAAGATACACAGATTCATCATAATTCTGATTTGGGGGTGGGTGGGTGGGTTATCTCTCCTACAACTATAACTGATGTACGTGGACTTAGGAAGGGCAGAATTTCATTATTTATATACAAGTAGAAATTCATAGAATATACTTGCAACTTACAGTTAGATAACACCCATCTTTATCTTAAATATACCCAAATTTATCTTCAATATATTCAAGCTAACCTCTTTTCTTTGTGAACTATCATTTAAAAAATTCAACTGGGTATTATTTATTTTAAAAATCAGCTTATTTTGTAGAAGGTCTTAACAATTAAACGATATGAAAGAAGCTTGCCACCTTTATGTATTTAAATACAAACTTCTTTTAAGTTGCTGAAAAAAATATGAACATTTTCAACTTATAAAACTACTGATTATTAGAGCTTTTTTTGTTTTGTTTTTTGGTTGGTGGTAGGGCTTGAACTCAGGGCATGGGCACTGTTCCTGAGGTATTTTACTCAAGGCTTTTACCACTCTGAGCCACAGTTCTACTTTTGGATTTTAGGTGGTTAATTGGAGATAAGAGTCTTACAGATTTTCCTGCCTGGACTGGCTTTGAACTGTGATCCTCAGATCTCAGCCTCCTGAGTAGCTAGGATTACAGGCTTGAGCCACTAGTGCCTGGTTTAACAGAGCTTTTTTAAAATTTTCATTGTAAAGATGCCGTTCAGAGGGGTTAGTTACATGAGTAAGGTAATGAATACATTTCTTGTTGAACATTGTTACCTCATTTGTTTTTTTCCTACTATCCCTTCCCTCCCCACTTCTTCCACTTCTCCCCCTTGAAGCTGTGAAAATCATTTCCAACATAGTGTCTTGTGAGTATTATTCTTTGTTGCAATAAGTCATCTTGTGTCCTAGTTTCAGCATTTCGTTATTCCCCTTCCTGTCCCCAAATTAGATAAATGTATATACAAGATGCAGGGTACCAAAATCAAATACAGAGACAACAGAGAATATGCCATAGGGAGAAGAACATACAAAAGAAACAAGAAAAAAAATCACATAGTACATTAAAAACAACAACAAAGAAAAGCCTCTTGTGTCCATATTTGGAGGTTCATTTCATTTAGGATCATCTTAAATAGTTATATGTATATAGCTTTTGAACTTTTCTGCTCATCTGATAAAATTATCCTAGACATATGCTAGTTATTGCAAATAAGGAAAACCATGGGACCTGTACTTCTTTGGGTCTGGCTTACTAAGTGTTTGCATGAAAATTCTCAAAATACATCAGTCTGCTGCCACCTAGAGGTTGTTTTTATGAAATACAACAAACTGTAAAAAAGTTTATAATAATTTAAAACAAGATTTTAGTGCCACAAAGATGGAATTATGGGGCTGGGAAGGTGGCTCAGTGGTAGAGCGCTTGCCTTGCATGCATGAGGCCCTGGGTTCGATTCCTCAGCACCACATAAGCAAAAGGAAAAAAGCCGGAAGTGGCACTGTGGCTCAAGTGGTAGAGCGCTAGCCTTGAGCTGAAGAGCTGAGGGACAGCGCCCAGGCCCAGAGTTCAGGTGCCACGACTGGACCCTCCCTCCCCCCCCAAAAAAAGATGGAATTATGACACATGGAAATTTCTCAGTAGGGTTTCCATTCAGCAAATAGATGTTTATGCTATCAACATATATACACTCTCCCCATGTACAGAAAAAGTTGAATAGACAAGCGTAAAAATGTTAACAAAGGTTTTACCCTAAAGTGGCAAATTCCTTTGAAGAGAAAAGAGTTAAGTTTCCTTTTTAAATTACATTTATTTGTTTTACAATTGAGCAAATGGCTTAATATTAATACTACAGCTAAGGCTTGCTTTTAAATAATCTCTATACAACCATTGCTAAAAAACATTTCCTTTTGTTTTGGGGAAGCCTTACCTCAGAATCTATGAAATGCCTTTGGTAGTAATAAAAACCTCTCCGACAAAGGTTACAGTGGTGTAGAGCTGTTTTTAAGAAATGTCTTCTATAAACTTGATGCCAAGTATCCTTAATCTAAAAAGAGTGACAAAATAAATAAAAAGAGAAAAGAAACAAAAGCCAAAGAATTAATGTGCACATTTCATATTATCATATACACTGAGAATTTGTACACAAAATCTGTACACAAAAGCTTACTATAAAATTGATTATATAAAGGCAACAGAAACATTATTTTACTAACCTTTTTATTCATTTATATTTTTATTCATTTATATTTTTTCAGGTGCAATATCTTACTGTTGTTTTATTCAAATGATCATTTAGGAGAGAAGATGAAGTAGGGATATCTTTGTGTAGCCAAATGTGAAGAAATAAAGGCAAAAGGAGGCTTCAAGCCTTTTTTAAGGACAGCTGAAACCAAGAAGCTGGTTTCGGAAGCCTATCTACCCAACAATCTCTTTTCTGATAATTAAAGCCATGGTATTATACTAGAATTCTTACCTCCTGTCTGCCCAATATCCTGATAGTCTTAGAAAGTACATTGAACAGTGGTACTTGAAAACAAAAAACTGATTTTATTGCTTACAGAAATTAAAATGTGTATTCAGTCCATACTCAAAGCTATAGAAAACAGCTTAAAAAAAATGAGCATTGGTAGGCATTTTTTTTTTGGGTCAGTTGTGGGGCTTGAACTCAGGGCCTGGGCATTGTCTGTCCCTGCTCTTTCACTCAGGGCTAGCATTCTACCACTTTGAGCCCAGTGCTGCTTCCAGATAATTTTTTTTAATCCCAAGAAAAATTTATTTTTAACAAGAGAAAATACTTCCTATTATATTAACCTTAGAGTCATATAGCTTAAAAATAATCAAACTGAATACATGTTGAGTATCTCTTATTCAAAATGTTTACATCCAGATGTATTTCACACCTTGGAATTTTCAGATTTTAGAAAACCTGCAAGCACACAATGAGATGCTGGGAATGGGACTCAGTCCCATACGTGAAATTCACTTCTGTGTCATGTACCTTACATACATAGCCAGAAGATAATTTCATACAATATTTTCAGTGTTTCTGCATTTTGACTCCTATCAGTCACATGAGGTCAGGTGAAGAGTATTCCTCATGTAGCATCAAGTAGGAAAGTAGGAGCTGAAAAGTTCCAGGTTTTGAAACAATTTTTTTTTTTTTTTGTCGGTCGTGGGCCTTGAACTCTGGGCCTGGACCCTGTCCCTCAGCTCTTCAGCTCAAGGCTACCACTTGAGCCACAGCCCCACTTCTGGTTTTCTGGTAGTTTATCAGAGATAAGGGTCTCATGGACTTTCCTCTCCAGGCTGGCTTTGAATGGCGATCTCACATC
>NW_012279710.1:0-1683 GCF_000151885.1 Dipodomys ordii
AAAAAAAATTTTTTTTTATTAGTGAAGTTTATGTTATTCAAAGTGTTAGAGTTAGGAAATTAAAGGTTGTGTGTCGGTGTCTGTGTCGTGACCCTACCTGTGTCCTGGGGCTTGCGTGGAGGGCCTGTGTGCTGCCTGAGCATTTGCTTAGGGTATATGTTGTATGATCCAGTAATGTGTGTGTTTGGTGATAGGGCTAGCATCAGGCGGTAAAAGAAATTCAGCCAGTTCTCTCTTCCTAGGCTGATGTTTCCTGAAGAGGAAAAAAATAAAGCCAAGTAAATCTAACATTTCTAAAATAACCTTTTATTTAAATTTTCCTTTGAGCGAAGTAAGTGAATGGAAGAGTTAGAATAAGTTTCAGTAAAATTTCTGGGAATGGAAAAGCATGTGTGTGTCACTCAGTTGTATATCTGTGTGAAACATTTTCTACAAGAAGTTTTAAGTTTTTTAATCTTCATGATAGCAAAGTAAAGCAAATGTATTCTTAAGGAAAAGGTGGTGAAAGTTTTCAATTTTTTAACTCAGCTATCATTTGGAACATTCTTTTTCTTCTCCCTCCCTCCTTCCCGCCCTTTCTCCCTTTTCTTTCTTCCTTGTTCTTTGCTTTCTCTCCTTCCTTCTCGCTCTTTGTCTTCTATTCTTTCTCTCTTCCCTCTCTCCATCCCTCTCTCCATCCCTCCCTCCATCCCTCTCTCTCTCTCTCTCTCTCTCTCTCTTTCCTTCACCCCCTCTCCATTCTTTCTCTCCTGCCCGCCCACCTGCCCTTCCTTTTTTTTCTTCTCTTTCCTGGTCCTAGGGCTTGAACTCAGTGCATGAGTGCTGTCTATGAATTTTCTGTGATGAAGGCTAGCACTCTACCAATTAAGCCACAGCTCCACTTCAGATCTCAGCCCCCTGAACTGCTAGGATAATAAGCATGAGCCTCTGGTGCCTGGCTTTTTTTTTTTTAATCAAAATAATTTGCTTGTAGTTTGTTAAAACCATAAAAATATTTATGTAGACTACTATCACCTTATTTTAGTCTGACAGAAATGGTATAATATTTAAACTGCGAAATATTCAAAGCTTTCAAATTGTGACTATTTTTCATTATATATTAAATATCAGTTATCAATCAGTGTAACAGTGTGGTATATGTTACAAATTGTTTCTCAGCTACTCAGAAATGAAGGCTTTGTCCTAATTAGAAGTCTTTCTAGGATTTAATGAACATTTTTACAACAAACAGCAATTTTTTGCCTTTTTTTTTTTTTTTGCTGGTCCTGGAGCTTGAACTCAGGGCCTGGGTACTGTCCCTATGTTTTTGTGTTCAAGGCTATTATTTTGAACCATAGTTCCACTTTGGTCTTTTGATAGTTGATTTGAGATAAGAGACTCAGGGATTTTTTCCTATCCAGATAATTCTCTGCTCTTAGCCTCCTCAGTAATTATGATTTATAGGTGTGAGCCATGAGTGCCCAGTTGATGGTCCCTGAGCTTCTTTTTGCTCAAGCTAGTACTCAGTTTTTTGGCACTAGGGGAGTTCTGGGGCTTGAACGCAGAGCCTGGGTACTGACTCAGGTTTTTTGTTTTTTGTTTTTGTTTTTTTTTTGGGTCCGGTCATGGGTCCTGAACTCTGGGCCTGGGCGCTATCCCTCAGCTCTTCAGCTCAAGGCTGGCGCTCTACCACTTGAGCCACAG
>NW_012279711.1:0-1617 GCF_000151885.1 Dipodomys ordii
AAAAAGAAAAAAGCCAGAAGTGGCGCTGTGGCTCAAGTGGTAGAGCGCTAGCCTTGAGCTGAAGAGCTGAGGGACAGTGCTCAGGCCCAGACTTCAGGCCCCACGACCGGACCCCCCCCCTCAAAAAAAAGCAATACTAGACTTCCTAAATTAATTCTCCTTGTCTTATTTCCCATGTACACATCATCTCTTAAATCTACTTTCTAAGAAATTTTCCTGACTTCATCTTCTAAACCTTTTATGAATTTTTTATTTCAGCAATTATATTTTTCATTTCCATGAGCCCCCTTTATTCATCAATTATTTCTTTCTTTATTTTTTGTGGTAAACTATATATACATAAATATTATTTATTGTCAACCAATTTTAAGTCTACAATTCAATGGTATTAAATATTTTTATAAGTCAGGTACTGGTTGTTCACACCTGTAATCCTAGCTACTCAGGAAGCTGAGATCTGAGGACTTAAGTTCAAAGCTAGACAGGGACCAGGCAGGAAAGTCCATGAGACTTTTATCTCCAATTAATCACTAGAAAACCCGAAGTGGTGTTGTGGCTCAAAGTCGTAGAGCACTAGCCTTGAATGAAAAAGCTCAGGGACAGCACCCAGGCCATGAATCAAGCCTATGACCAACAACAACAAGAAAAAGAAATGGAAAAAGAATTTATTGTGCAACCCTCTCCTGAACTCTTCATTTTGCAACACTGATAATGTGTATCCATTAAGTAATAACTCTTTATTTGCCCTCACTTCAGATCCTCAACTACCATTCTATTTTTTCTATGGTTTTGACTACACTAGGTATCTCATATCATTGCAATCATATAGCATTTGTCCAATGATGATTATTTTTATTACGGCATTTCATTGTTCCTTTCCTTCTTCCCTGCTTCTTTTCTTTTTTTCCTGACACCTAAGACTGGTCTAGAACTGTGACCTCGCTGTGCAACCCAGGCTGGCCTTGAGTTTGTGATCCTCCTTCCTCAGTCTCCCAAGTGCTGAGAGTGCACTACACACCCAGCTCCATTGCTATTTGTTCAGGTATCACACAGATGATTCCTCTTTTTGTACTGTCCCTGTTTTCCTCAAAGTCCTTTCTTTTGATATCTGACACCATGATGGAGACATTGTTCAAATGTCAAGTAACTGTCACATTATAGTCTATTATCAGCTTGAATACTCAAGTAAGACTTGTTCTTTGGTGCCTTCACTTTGGAATTGTTAAGTAAGGGCTACCAGCTTTTCGTAGCCCCCTGCCCCTCTCTAATGAAGGCATTAGGCTCAAGTGCCTGAAGGTCAGCTTAGACTTTAGTTTAATGGAAATATTTTTGTGAAAAAAGTTTGTGAAATTCCTTGTGGTTCCCAATGGTATGTACTTTAAAATCTTACAGATTCCAATGCAATTTTGGAAGCATTCAAAGAAAAAAGTTGGTCATTAAAAAGAATGCCAGGGCTGGGAAGGTGGCTCAGTGGTAGAGTGCTTGCCTTGCATGCCTGAGGCCCTGGGTTCGATTCCTCAGCACCATATAAGCAAAAAGAAAAAATGCTGGAAGTGGCGCTGTGGCTCAAGTGGTAGAGCGCTAGCCTTGAGCTGAAGAGCTGAGGGACAGCGCCCA
>NW_012279712.1:0-2003 GCF_000151885.1 Dipodomys ordii
CCGGCTTTTTTCTTTTTGCTTATGTGGTGCTGAGGAATCGAACCCAGGGCCTCGAGCATGCAAGGCAAGCGCTCTACCACTGAGCCACCTTCTCAGCCCCTTTGGTTTCTGTTTTTAATGTCAGCAATGGAACTCGAACTTAGGGTCTTGTGCTCTTACTCAGCTGATGCTCTACCATTTGAGCCATGCCTCCAATGTTTTATGATGTTTGTAAACTAACTCTCAACTAGAGGCACAATTGATTTATCACTAAAACAAATCTCTTGTTTATAAGACATTAAGAGAAACAGAAATTTGGGACCTGGCAAGTTTAAATATAAGTTCTTGAATACCAATGACCTGTTTTTTTCTCTAATGTGCTTTCCACTTTTTACTTTTTCAGATATATGAACTTCTTTCTAGTTGACTCAGGCATCTATCTGCTCTAGGTGCAGGAGAAGAATAGAATCAGGAATTATAGGACTTCCGTAAGGACTCAAAGGAGAAAAAAAAGGTATTTCATTTCTAGTTTCCAAAGTTCAAAGCAAGAAAATAGTCCTGGATGCCAGACTTTATTAAGAGGGAAAGGGATTTTCTAAATTCCTTTATCCTCTTCTTTATCTTATAAGAAGACCTGGACTAAGTTAATCATGCAGCTTAACCTAAGAGCTCTTTTGGTAGAAAACCCGAAGTAGAGAGATTATAAAAGCTGCTTCTCAGATTTTGCTGAATTGCTGGAGGTAGAATGGAGGGACCAAGGAGAATGACAGGGAATTTGGTCAGGGCTACAGCAATTTTCCCTTGTTGAGTCAAAGTTCTGTAGTAAAAGACTTACTAGTTTAGGGATCTGGAAGGAGATTACTACAACATCTACTTGGTAGACCTGGAATGGTTTTTCAGAAAGTGTGAGATTTTTTTTAAGGGGGTGACACAGATCAAGATGCATTGTATTCATATACTGCTTTGTTAAGTGACATCTCCTTGGACATAAAGATAATAAAAAGGGAAAAAAGAAAAAATGAAAGTGCATCCAATTCAGATTTTCAGAGCTTCCCTGGGTTTCTGTGCAAATATGGAATTATAATCTCTGAAGGTCTCTTATTCTTAGGGTAGTAGATATCATAGCTGATGAGCTTGCAAGGTAGAGTACTATGGCAGAAATAAAGGGACCAAGATACAAAGGGGGCAAGACCAGAGGATTGTATAGGAGACATACCATAAGGGGGTTCACATCAACTGTGAAAGTTTGGAGTCACCGATTCAGCAAGAAAATTTGCCAGGTCATAATTAAGCTGAGATGATTCCAGATCCCGTCCCAGACACAAACATAATAGCGAGAAATGATAGCATTTCACCTTAGTGAGCATTGTGTCTCAAGGACTGTCACTGGAATTGAGATTGGAGCCCAGGACCTGGGGTACCTCAACAAAAAAGGCTCATCCAACCATCTGGAAAGCCAAGCAGAGAAATGTGGTAAATGCAGAAAGGAATCTTTTTTTTTTAAATTTTTTTTTTGGTCATGGGGCTTGAACTCTGAGACTGGGTGCTGTCCCTCAGCTCTTCAGCTCAAGGCTAGTGCTCTACTGCTTGAGCCACAGCACCACTCCCAGCCTTTTCTGCTTATATGGTGCTGAGGAATTGAACCCAGGGCCTCATGCATGCAAGGCAAGCACTCTACCTCTGAGCCACCTTCCCAGCCCAGAAAGGAATCTTTATTCTCAGTTTAGTAATACCAACAAGAACAGATGCCGGTCATCTAAGATCTATCATTAAAGTGCTTAGGGTTATCTAGAAAAATGAATGGTTGGGAGTCTCTGTAGTTCTAAATCCAGGTCATTTTTATTCTAGCTGGGATATGATTGATCATAATCTTGGGTCATTTATGTTAGTATCAACTGTGTAGAGCTGTGTTGGCATTAAAAAGATCATTGAGGGGCTGGGAAGGTGGCTCAGTGGTAGAGCGCTTGCCTTGCATGCCTGAGGCCCTGGGTTCGATTCCTCAGCACCACATAAGCAAAAAGAAA
>NW_012279713.1:0-1285 GCF_000151885.1 Dipodomys ordii
CTGGGAAGGGAGGGGAAGGGGAAACAAAGGAGGAGGCTACAATGCTTGATAAGAAATGTACTCATTATCTTGCCCATGTAATTGTAACCCCTCTGAACAGTATTTTCTCAATAAAAATTAAATAAATTTAAAAATATGTTAGAAACAATAGCAAGAAAGAAAATATATTTGAGTCCTTATCTTGGGGTTCTTTTTGCTTAACATTGACTTATCTGATATTTTCTGCTTGTCTCAGACATTTACTAGTTACTGAAAATAAGGGAAAACATGGGACATATGTTTCTTCGGGTCTGGCTTACTTCACTTAATATAATTTTTTCCAAGTTTTTCCATTTCCTAACAAATGTGGCAATGTCGTTCTTTCTGATGGAGGCATAGAATTCCATTCCACACTTTCTTGATCCATTCATCTTCTCAGCAGCATCTGGGCTGGTTCTTTATCTTAGCTATGGTAAATAATGCTGCAGTAAACATAGTTGTGCTGGTAGCTTTAGTATGGTCTTATTTGTGATCATTTGGGTAAATGCTGAAAAGTGGGATTGCTGGGTCATAAGAGATCTCTACGTGGAGTCTCTTGAGGAAACTCCATACTTCTTTCCAAAGTGGTTGAACAAGTCTACACTCCAACCAACAATGCATTAAGGTTCCCTTCTGTCCGCATCCCCTTCAGCATCTGTTGTTATTAGAGTTCTTGGTTATAGCCATTTTAACTAGGGTGAGGTGTTATCTCAATGTTGTTTTTTTATTTTTTATTTTTTTATTGTGAAAAAACTGTACAGAGGGGTTACAATTACATGGGCAAGATAATGAGTAAATTTCTTATCAAGCACTGTAGCCTACTCCTTTGTTTCCCCTTCCCATCCCTTCCAAGCCTCCTCCTCCACCGAATCCTTCCCCCCCACCAACGTTGTAAAGTTAGTTTTCGACATGACAACTTGTACTTCTCATTGTTGCAACAGGTCCACTTGTATCCTTATTTAAACCACTTGTTTTTTCCCTTCCCCTCCACAAATTATACCGACATCAAATACAGTGAAAGCAGGGGTTATACTGTTTGAGATGGACATACAAAGCAAGAAAATAATCATATAAATGCGTTAGAAACAAATGCATGAAAGAAAAATAAACATTTAAATACATACCTTAGGGTTCATTTTCCTAACATCACCTTATATGACCTTTTCTGCTTGACTCATACATATACTGACTATTGCAAATGAGGGAAACCATGGGACCTATGTTTCTTTGGGCTTGGCTTACTTCACTTAATATAATTTTTTCCAAG
>NW_012279714.1:0-1028 GCF_000151885.1 Dipodomys ordii
CGCTGTAGCTCAAGTGGTAGAGCGCTCGCCTTGAGCTGAAGAGCTGAGGGACAGCGCCCAGGCCCAGAGTTCAAGCCCCATGGCCGACAAAAAAAAAAAAAAAAATTAGGGCCTGGGCACTGTCCTTGATCTTCTTTTGTTCAAGGCTGGCAATCTACCACTTGAGCCACAACTCCACTTCTGGGTTTTTACTGGTTAATTGAAGATAAGAGTATCACAGACTTTTCTATGTGGGCTGGCTTCAAACTTCAATCCTGAGATCTCAACCTCTTAAGTAGCTAGGATTACTGGCTTGAGCTGCCAATGCTAATCTCTATTTTTTTTTTTTTTTGGCCAGTCCTGGGGCTTGAACTCAAGGCCTAGGAACTATCTCTGAGCTTCTTTTGCTCAAGGCTAGCTCTCTACCACTTAAGCCACAGTGCCATTTCCAGCATTTTCAGTTTATGTGGTACTGAGAAATCAAACCCAGGATTTTGTGCATGCTAGGCAAGCACTTTAGCACTAAGCCACATTCTGAGCCCTCAACTTACTTTTATTTTGACACAAAATCTTGCTAAGTTCTCCACATTGGCCTCAAACTCGATCCTCTGTCCTCAGACTCCCAAATAGTTGGGATTATTTGTAAGTATGCACTATCATACCAAGTCTTCTCCAACTCCCTCCCCCCTTTCTTCATTTCTGGGGATTGAATCTATGGCCTTGCACATGCTAAATGAGCTTTCTCACCCGTGAGTACACACATTAGCTTCCCCAACCTTTTTTGTGTATGTGTGGGTATTAGGACTTAAACTCTTGGACTCAAATTTTCACTCATTTTCTTTTTGCTTATGGCAAAAAGCATGGCTTCCAGTTCTGGCTTTCACCAGCTACTTGGAGATGAGTCTTTTGGAGTTTTGATGCTTAGTCTGGTTTCAAACCATGATCTTCAGATCTCAGCCTCCTGAGTATCTAAGATTATAGGTGTGAGCCACCAGTGTCCTAGCTTCGCCTACTATATATATATATATATATATATATATATATATATA
>NW_012279715.1:0-1188 GCF_000151885.1 Dipodomys ordii
CTCAAGGCTAGCGCTCTACCTCTTGAGCCACAGCGCCACTTCCGGCTTTTTTTCTTTTTGCTTATGTGGTGCTGAGGAATCGAACCCAGGGCCTCGTGTATGCAAGGCAAGCTCTCTACCACTGAGCCACCTTCCCAGCCCCTGTTAGGCTTTTTTGTTTGGTAGTCCTTAGTTGCATTCCTCTTCCTTTATAATTTGATAAAATTTGTAATGGTATGTTTTGAATCCTTTCTTAAAAATCATTATAGTGTCTTTATCTAATAACAATTTAACTAGTAATCACTCAAAAACAGTCTACATTCTAACTTTTCCTACTGTTTTTATGTGCTTGATTGTTACATTTTGCATCTTTTAATGGATTCATTACCGAATTATTATAGCTGTCATAGTACCTCATAATTCCCATAGGTTATCTTAACCCCTTTCACTTACATCTCTTTTTGTTTCTCTGAAATTTTAAAAGACCAGTTGTCAAGCTCATTAATTCTTTCTTTGCTTGATCAAGTCTGCTGTTTAAAGTCCACTGGGTATTTTTTTTTTAGTTCAGTCACTGTGTTCTTTAATTCAGGATTTTTCTTAAGTTTTCTTTTATTATTTTGTTTGTATTTTACCTTCCAGATTTCATTCTGCTTTTTCATAGTTTAATAGACTTCTTTTATTTTTATTGTAAGAATACCATACAGAGGAGTTACAATTACATGGGCAAGATAATGAGTACATTTCTTATCAATCATTGTTGCTTCCTCCTTGTTTCCCCTTCCCATCCCTTCCCATACTCGCCCTCCCCACCCTATCTTTCCCCCAACCCCCCCAAAGTTGTAAAGTTTGTTTTTTGACATAACGACTTGTACATCTCATTGTTGCAGTGGGTCCACCTGTATCCCTAGTTAAATAATTTGTTTTTTCCCTTCCCCCTCCACAAATTATGCCAACATCAAATACAGTGAAAGCATGGGTTATACCATGGGGGAGGGACATACAAAACAACAAAAAAATCATCTTATAAATATGTTAGAAACAATTGCATGAAAGGAAAACAAAAACAAAAAAAATTTGAATACTTTTCTTGGGGTTCATTCCCCTAACATCAACTAATCTGACCTTTTCTGCTTGACTCAGACATATACTAGTTATTGCAAATAAGGGAAACCATGGGACCTATGTTTCTTTGGGCCTGGCTTACTTCAC
>NW_012279716.1:0-1960 GCF_000151885.1 Dipodomys ordii
AGCTCAAGGACAGCACCAAGGCCCTGAGTTCATGCCCCAGGACTGGGGGCATGAAATAAAAAAGACAAATCAAAGGAAACTTCATGAAAGATATTGATAACAGGAGACTGAAGGAGAGTGAAGGGAATGCAATAGTTATTCTGAACAAACTATAATATATCCATGTCTGAAATATAGTGAAACTCCTTGGTGCCATTAACATACACCTAAAAAATGAATGCAGGAAAGTAAAGCAGGATCTGAGGGTGAATAAGGATAAATAGTCCACATAGCTTATTTGCATGCATGAAAATATAACAGTGAGCCAGGTGCCAGTGGCTCATGTCTGTAATCTATAATCCTAGCTTCTTAGAAGACTGAGATCTGAGGATTGTTGTTCAAAATCAACCCAGAAAAGAAAGCCCAAGAGCATCTTATCTGGGCTGGGAAGTTGGCTCAGTGGTAGAGCGCTTGCCTTGCATGCCTGAGGCCCTGGGTTCGATTCGTCAGCACCACATAAGCAGAAAAAAAAAGCTGGAAGTGGTGCTGTGGCTCAAGTGGTAGAGTGCTAGCCTTGAGCTGAAGAGCTGAGGGACAGCGCCAAGGCCCAGAGTTCAGGCCCCATGACCGGACCCAAAAAAAAAAAAAGAGCCTCTTATCTCTAATTAATAACCAAAAGGCTGGAAGTGGAATTGTGGCTCAAGCTGCAGACCACCAGCCTTGAGCACAAAAACTCAAGGTCAATGTCCTTAGATCAAACTCCAGGACTCTCACAAGCACACACACATATACACACAAAGCAAAACAAGACACTCTGACTCTACTTATATGAGATATCTAAAGCTGTTAAAATCAGAAACAGAAATGAAATGGTCTTCCAAGAACTGGATGGTAAGGGAGAGGAAGAATTTATGGCTGAGTTTCAGTATTGTATGATTAAAAAAAAGAAAAAGTTCTGGAAATCTGTCTCTCAACAATGCAGATTTTCTAGGGCAGGGAATGTGGCTCAGTGGTAGAGTGCTTGCTTAGCTGGGTTCAATTCCACAGTACCATATAAACAGAAAAGGCTGGGAGTGGCACCATGGCTCAAGTGGCAGCTAGCCTTGAGCTGAAGAGCTCAGGGACAGCATCCAGGCCCAGAGTTCAAGCCCCATGGCAGCAAAAAAGATAACAAGTAAAAAAAAAAAATTAAATGCAGAGTTTAACTCTACTGAACACATAATATGTGTAAATGACATTTTACAGCCACATACTAGAAAAAGCCTTTAATCCTAACAACTCAGGAGGCCAAGATCTGAAGACTGAGGTTGGAAGCCAGCCCAGGTAGAAAAGTCAAGTGGGTTCCTTACTCTCCAATCAACCAGCAAAAAGCTAGAAGTGGAGGTATGACTCAACTAGTAGGACACCAGCCATGAGTTGAAAAGAGCAAGAAATGAAGCCCTAAGCTCAAACCTCAGTACTGGTACCTGCATGTGTACACACACACACTCACACAATACTTTATTTTATGTCAGTGATGGGGCTTGAATTCTGGGCCCAGGTGCTATCCCTGAGTTCTTCAGCTCAAGGCAAGCACTCTACCACTTGAGCCACAGTGCCACTTCCAACAGTATTTTACACTATGTGTGCTTTACTAAAATTTGTTTAGTTATATCAAAATTAATCCACTATCAAATAGGCTTCAGATTCAACTACATTGGTTTAGCACCCACTCGTATTAGTTTATTTTAGTAGTGTTGGAGATTAAACCCAGGTGTTTGTGCATGCAAACAAATATCACCAACCCTTTTGTTTTCGAACTAAGGTCATACTAAATTTGCCCAGAATGGCTTCAACTCCCACCTCTGCCTCCCAAGCAGCTGGGACTACAAACATATGTCACCACATCTAGCTACATTATTATGGCAGGTACTCAATGCAAAGTTTTATAGGCAAAGAAAGTTAATTATAGCTGAAATGGGTGGCCTAACATCACTAAGCT
>NW_012279717.1:0-3447 GCF_000151885.1 Dipodomys ordii
CCTGAACTCTGGGCCTGGGCACTGTCCCTCAGCTCTTCAGCTCAAGGCTAACGCTCTACCACTTGAGCCACAACGCCACTTCTGGCTTTTTTCTTACGTGGTGCTGAGGAATTGAACCCAGGGCCTCATGCATGCAAGGCAAGCGCTCTACCACTGAGCCACCTTCTAACCTATAAATACTACCTAAATGGTGAGGAAGAAGCTCAGAGTAGGAATAATGCAGACAGAAGAAAACATGGAGTTCTGAAAATGTGGGGGTTTGTTCTTCATTTTATCAAGGGGATTACCTAATCTTTTTTTTTTCTGGAAATTTGAAATATAGGCTGCAGTTTCACCTTCCTGGAGTAGCCATTCTTTCAGGCAGAACTGTCAGCTAGATAATCTTTTAAATGAGCTCAAAGGCATTAGGTACTTAAAAGAGTAGTCAAACATCTAGACTCCCTTAAGTTTTGTTGAGACCCCACTGTGTGCTTGATAACAAGCATGCTTTATCCCTCAGAAGAGCCAGAATCACATTTGCAAAATGCAATAGAGTTAGGGAACAGGGAAGGCTATATTCCAGGAGCAAATAACATTTTAGAGTTATTTAAGATACATCAGAAACTGTGAGCACTGCTTTGAAAAAAACAAGAGAGGTGTCAAGAAGTGTTATGAATCTTTGTGGATATCTAGAATGTATAAACATAAGGAATGGAAACTCCCTGTTACATGTAGGTGTAGGTAAATGATATCAGGGGTCAGGATGTTGCAGTGTTTAAAGAATCATGAGAACAAAGTGAATCCAGCAGAAAGGAAAGGGGCAGGAAGAAAGGCAATAGCACAGAAGTACAGGGGAGAAAGCAGCTAGTAAGAGCAAATGAAAAAGTAAGGAAAGGAGCCAAAGTTACTGAAATAGCCAGAAAGAAAAAAAAGTAACCAGAAAATGGTGAGAGAGAAGAGATCAAGGGCAGATAGGATTTCTTCAGGTCAAAGGTGGAAATGAAACAGTTGAAGAGAAAATAAAGGTTGTTGCTGAATCAATACAGTTTTGACCTAATGAATAGACTTGAGTAAGAAGCACTGAGCTCAAATACAACCTTTGGCACTTCTATTGAAAAGTAATGGACAAACATAATGTATTTGGGCTTCCATTTTTCTCCTTAATAAAAATGGATTAAAGATAGTACTTACATTTCTAGGTGGTTGAAAATTCAGTGAGATAATAGACATAAAAGTACCAAGCCAGACATATCACAAGAACTGAATAGCTATTTTAATGAATGAATAAAAGCCAGATGGTAAAATTTCAGATGAAATTCAGATAACTAGCAGAAAGACTGATCAGAAACCTAAAGAGGTAGAAATATTCAACATAGTTTATATCTTTCATGGGCTGAAAAGGTATGCTAAAGTCGTAAGCCTCATACCATATAATGTGCCCTTTTTTGGAAATAGAGTCTTTGTAAATTGAACTAATTTAAGATGAGGTTATTAAGGATTCTCAGGGCTGAAGCATGGCTCAAGTGGTAGAGCACCAGTGTCTAAGCAAAAGCATCAGACCTGGATACCAAAAATAAAACATAAAAACCAAGGTGTGGGTGGGGAGAGTTTAATCCAGCATGACTAATACCTTTATACAAAGGGGAAATTTGGATATAGGCATGCAGCAAAACTGTGGGGAAAATACAAGGAGATGACCTTGTGAAGACAAAAGGCAGAGTTTTGAAGCTATCTTGCCACAAGGCCCAAGGAGCAGCCTGATGAACCAACCACCACCAGAAAATGGAAAAGGTAAGGAAGGGTTCTCCCCCAGAGACTTCCAAAGGAGCCTGGTTCTGCCAGCAGATTGATGTCATACTCCCAGTCTCTAAAACTTGATATAATAATTTCAATTATCTTAAACTACCACGTTGATACTCTCTGATGGCAGCTCAAGGAAATGAACAAGACGGACAGAAATCTAGAGGGAAGTAGCAGTACACAGAGTGTGCTAAAACCTGTCAGCAACAGTTTCAACAACACAACAACTAGACCTTGCCATCCTACATGCTGGAGCTACTCGGGGTTCTCTGGATTGCAGTTAGTCATGTGTGGATCACCTACAGTCTGTGGGATGAGCAAGCCATATAAGACAAAGAAGAAGGCAAAAACTGAAGGCAAGTCCAAGGCAAGACAGGTTGGGGTTGCAGGGAACAATTTTCTGTAAGAGAGAAATCCATTCTGTCCAACAGACAGAGGAAAGGCAGCTTAAGTCAATGAGGCACAAGACAAATACAGAAAATGGTGTCATAACTGTCCTGTAGAAAATAATCATAACACATTATTCAGGCAGGAAACTCAAAATAGAAACATCTATGTCATATTTGCTTGTGAATTTTCCAACACAGGCAAGAGAATTAGAAAATTGGACAACCTAGGGAAATAAACATCTATAACAGACAGATATTTGAAAACCTAATAAGGAAGAAGTTGCATTTTTACATTATTTGAGACTGGGATTATCCAGGAAGGAAGAAAATAAAACAATCACCAAGTACCAGAAAGCCTGGTACTTGGAGTTAGGCCCTTGCTAAGCATAGAGCACAAGTACTTTGCATTGCCTTCTCCATGGCTCTATTTTACAGGTGAAAACACTGAGACTTAGAAAGGTAAAGAAACATGTCTAAGCCAGTGAGATCTAGGTCTGGGACAAAAGTTCCCATATTCCTGACTCCAAAGGCATGCCCTCTTCCCCTTACCTTGTAGATCTATAAACATAAAAATTAATACTAAATTTCTCAGGAACCTAAAAAACTAACAACAGAAATGACTGAAATCTATTATCAGGAGACCACATCAGCTTGTCCTACTTGGAGCCTTTTCTCCTGACTTCTCTGTAAAAGTCAAATCTCAATCTCTCTCTGTCTCTCTCTCTCCCTTCTTCTCTCCCTCCTCTTCCTCCCCCCTCCCTCTCTCTTCCCCCTCTCTTTCTTTCCTTTTTCCCTCTTCCTCCTTCCCAAGCTCTCCATTAGGACAGCAAACATCTATCTAGCTGAGTGAGTATCAGAGGACACCTGGGACTCCACGGGAATTATCCCATTCTAGAGAGATAAAAGCCCAAGGACCTGGCTCCACTCCCCAGAGACCTCCAACCCCACCCCCAAGCCAGGTGTATGCTCCTCACATCCTGAAGTAGCTCATTACAATCAAGGGCTGAATAGTAAAAGAGAAATTAAATTGACACTTTGAAGCATTAATCTAAGTACAAATTAATATTCATCAACATCTGCTATTTGTTCAGGTGAATGTTCAGCTTAAACAAAAAATAGCATTCTTCCTACCCAGAGAGGCAGCAAGTTCCAAAGAAAATGGCGTCGGCAGGTCCTCTGTGTGCAGGCATAGATGAAGCAGGTTCCCTGCAGAGACGCCATCAAAGATAAACCTCCCAGAGGAATCCTGCATATTTCTCAATAAGCCGTTTGTTTTTTA
>NW_012279718.1:0-1671 GCF_000151885.1 Dipodomys ordii
TTGTTGAATCATTTAACCTCTTGTGTTTAAAATGGAGTTAATAATACTTATCACACAGAGTTAGTGTGCAGAAGTATGGCTATCAACATCTATTACAGTGCGTAGCCCCAACAGGAGCAAGGAAAACACAAACAAAAATTATTTAAACATTTAAAAAAAATAAAACAAAAACTTTCCCTTCCCTTCTCCTGTTAAAGGGATATCTGGGTTGGTTCCAAATCTTAGCTAGAGTAGATAATGCTGCAATGAATGTAATTGGGCTGGTAGCTTTGGTATGGACTTGTTTGTGATCATTTGGGTAAATGCCCAGAAGTGGAATATTAAGTGAAGTAAGCCAGACCCAAAGAAACATAGGTCCCAGCTGGGTGCCGGTGGCTCACGCCTGTAATCCTAGCTACTCAGGAGGCTGAGATCTGAGGACCGTGGTTCAAAGCCAGCCTGGGCAGCAAAGTCCGTGAGACTCTGATCTCTAATAAACCACCAGAAAACCGGAAGTGGCACTGTAGCTCAAGTGGTAGAGCGCTCACCTTGAGCTGAAGAGCTGAGGGACAGCGCCCAGGCCCAGAGTTCAAACCCCACGACCAACAACAACAACAAAAAAAGGCTAGCGAAGCTTCGGCGACAAGATGGAGGTTACCGGCCAGGGCAGCTCGAGCTCGCCACCGAGGGACGGTTATGGTGTCTATGAATACCCAAACTCTTTCTTCCGATATGAAGGTGAATGGAAAGGAGAGAAGAAACACAGTCACGGGAAGTTGCTGTTTAAAGATGGAGGATATTATGAAGGCGAGATCACAGGGGAAGGCTACCAGCACTGGGCCTGGTCAGGTTAGCACTGGATGTGGGTGTAAGTCGGTCCCTGCGCTGGTCACAGAAGACACTAGAGAAACAAGGGCATCAGGCTCTCCTCACAGTGAGGGATAAGGACAGAACAGCCACGTGCCAGCGGGACACAGCTGTGCCTGGCCCCACAACTTGTGCCCAGGAAGGACCTGGCCCAGCCTGGGGTGTCCTGGGGATCCCTGGGTGGGGATCTACAAACTTCTCAGCTTCCCCCCACACACACACACACAGTGTTAAAATAAAAATGAATAACCCCCCCCCAAAAGAAACATAGGATCCATGGTTTCTCTTATTTGCAATAATTAGTATACATCTAAGATAATCTTAGTAGATGAGCAGAATTGCTCAATGTCTATGTACATATGACCATATAAGATGATGCTAAGCAAAATGAGCTCCAATACATGGACACAATAAAAAGACCATGGCTTAATCCACCTAGGAACTAAATCAGAATTTCTGGGGAATGGAATCCAGCTATCAATTTATAATACAGTGATTCCAATGAATAACTAAGATAGTCCTTTCTAGTCTAGGTCATAAATACTCAAGAATGACATAACTCCATGCCCACATTTTTAAAATTTCCAAGATCATGTGTGCAACCCACTCTTCCACGCAGACATTGTAAGAAACAAACAGTGCTCACTGGACAGTCCTGAGAAGAAACAGGGTTAACGGGAAATGTCTGGACCTGGGTAACAGGCTTGGAATTCAATCTTTTACTTACAAAGCCATGTGGCCTTGTTGAATCATTTAACCTCTTGTGTTTAAAATGGAGTTAATAATACTTATCACACAGAGTTAGTGTGCAGAAGTATGGCTATC
>NW_012279719.1:0-1185 GCF_000151885.1 Dipodomys ordii
CCTTGAGCTGAAGAGCTGAGGGACAGCACCCAGGCCCAGAGTTCAGGCCCCACGACCGGACCCAAAAAAGTAAAAAATAAAAACGGATACAGATAAATTTTCATATACATCTATATTGGAAGAGCTCTGTTTCTACTGCACTCAATTCTACTACTTAAGCAACTATTCAGAATGAGATCTTGCAAACCTTGATTTCTCCTACATAACTCTTTTCAAATATTATGAGTAATAATTGGATAGTATCCCTTCTTGGTTTTCTACAAGCCTTAGCAATTTCTATAAGCAAGGAAGTTAAAACTAATTTATCCATTGACTAATGTCTAACAAACATATACACTATGTTAAGTACTTTACCAGGTGAAAAACAAGGCAAATGTCAATAATCAAGTTAATGAAAGAAAGATACATGTACACAGCAGGAGATATAAAGAAAAGGTAGGAACAAGGAAAAAAAGATAGATATAGAAGGAAAAGGGAGGAGAATGAAGAGGAAGATTAAAAACTATGTCACAAAAATATCACGTGATTTGAAGGAAAAGTCATCCAGACTTAGTTCTTTCTAACATGTTTTCTTTTTCTTTTTTCTTTGTCTTTTTGGGGGGGTGTCAGTCATGGGGCTTGAACTCAGGGCCTGGGCACTGTCCCGAGCTCTTTGTACTCAAAGCCAGCACTCTACCTCTTTGAGCCACAGTGCCACTTCCAACTTTTGAGTGCTTGTTAAAGAGTCTCATGGAAACTTTTCAAAGTGATCAGCCTCCTGAGTAGCTAGGATTACAAGCATGAACTTAAAGTCATATTGCCCTATATCTAACCACTGGGTTTTAAAAAAAAGTTTTTAAACTCACCCTTAATTTTCTACTTTTCTTTCTTTTTTTTAATTATTTAGATTGACTTTAATTTACTGATTAACATTCTGAGCTGGCAGAAGTTAACCCAACTGTAAATCTGTAAACTTTTTGCATGTTAAGTACATGCAACTAATTTTCCACTTTTCAACTGAGAACAGTGACATTCTCCAGTCAAATAAGGCCTACAAATTTATTATGCAAAGAAAGCAAGTCAATTTATTGGATATACAGGGAAAAGTTATGACAACATGCCAGTAATAGCAAAAGGAGATGTTTCCACGTGGCATTTTTTTTTCCTCCACTCTATATTGTATACTGATTTTTTTTTTTTTTTTTT
>NW_012279720.1:0-1539 GCF_000151885.1 Dipodomys ordii
GACTTGTACACCTCATTGTTGCAATGGGTCCACCTGTATCCCTAGTTAAATGAGCAAATCTCCATTTTCTCAAGATGCTTTGCTTTGCCCTGATCCTAGCACTTGTGCTTTGACCCTTCCACAACTCCTTCAACGGTGCCCAGGCCTGGGTCAATTCCACTGCAGCATCTGAAAGGCCCTCTATGCAGGGGACACAGCTCCTCCTCCACGTGAACGGAGGAGGAGAAGGCCATTGCATAGCAGTGAGGCACCAGTGCTAAGTGCCCTGCGGCGCTAATATTTTATGATTAAAAACCATTAAGGTTTAGACCGTGAAAATCTGAAGGACACAAAATCAATGGCCCAATATTGCTTTCCCCGGTAAGTTGTGTAAATATTGTGTCTTTTATTGTTTGGCCAATGGCAAGAGCAGAGATACAGGTGCAGATTATACTAATGAATCCCCTCCCATCCACGCCTGCACTGGTGGAATTAGCAGCCTGGCTTAGAGAGAGGCAGACACAAGGAGAGCCTGACTGGGTCTGGGGAAGGTTGTCCATTCATGCTCCCAGACTTCCCACCCTGGCAGTCCAGCCCATTGACCAGAGCAGCACAGGGGCTCTAGGCCTCCTCGCCCCAGCTCGCCATCCCTACCGAATCACACAGGCGTGCACATGTCATGCACATCATATGATGACATGCTCTCCTGACAGCCCGTCCATCACTGGGCTCTGCCATCTGCTTGAATTTGCATTTTTAATAAGGATCTGTCTTTTCTCCTCCAGGGACTTTGGTAGGCTATGAAGGGGAAGATGATTCCAGAGGCTGAGCTAGATTGTAGAGGGGAAGGAGATGAGAGGGGTCTCTCGTGTCTGGAGTTAAGGCTGAGGAAAGGCTGCTTCTTCCCTTCCACTCGGAGTGGTTGAGATGACGCTGAGGGCCCTCCTGTGTCTAGGGGGATGGGGACACATCAATGTCCTTGTTTCTTCCAGAATTGGGTATACACACATGCACACACAGAGTCACCCTCAGGGAAGAGGAGGACATGACTTTGGAACTAAGCACCACAGCCAGACTCTTGCCCCAAGTGGAAGGAAGTTGGAGTAGGATGGGGATCCCCTATCCATACCCGGGGCTATCCTGGAGGGGGGGTAATTTCTTCTCTGTTCCCTGAGGGGGTGCCCAAAAAGAGAATGGGTATACCCATGTGAGGAGAGGTGTGTGCCAGCCACTAGGGACAGCTGGCTGAAGTGGAGAAGGCTAAGCAGATGTGGAGAGAGCGGCTGGGCTGACCTGAAAAGGACAGGTGTTGAAGGAGGATGGCTGGGGCCTCAGGTGAGGGAGTGTGCATGGTTCACATGGCTGGGGCCTCAGGTGAGGGAGAGTGCGTGGTTCACCTGGCTGGGGCCTCAGGTGAGGGAGAGTGCGTGGCTCACCTGGCTGGGGCCTCAGGTGAGGAAGAGTGCGTGGCTCACCTGGCTGGGGCCTCAGGTGAGGGAGAGTGCGTGGCTCACCTGGCTGGGGCCTCAGGTGAGGGAGAGTGCGTGGCTCACCTGGCTG
>NW_012279721.1:0-4063 GCF_000151885.1 Dipodomys ordii
CTTCTAGTTTCAAACCTGAAGTTTTATCTTTTTTTTTTTTTTTTTTGGTCGTGGGGCTTGAACTCTGGGCCTGAGCGCTGTCCCTCAGCTCTTCAGCTCAAGGCTAGTGTTCTACCACTTGAGCTACAGCACTACTTCTGATGGTTTATTAGAGATAAGAGTTTCACAGACTTTCCTGCTCGGGCTAGCTTTGAACTGCGATCCTCAGATCTCAGCCTCCTGTGTAGCTAGGATTACAGGCGTGAGCCACTGGTGCCCAGCAGTTTTATCCTTTTTTTTTTTTCTTTTTTCTTTTTTTCATTTTGTTGGGTCCTGAGGCTTGAATTCAGGGTTTGGACGCTGTCCCTGAGCCTCTTTGTGCTCAAGACTACAGCTCTACCACTTGAGGCACAATACCACTTCTGGTTTTTCTGAGTAGTTTATTGGAGATAAGAGTCTCACAGACTTTTCTGCCTGGCTTGGCTTTGAACCAGGATCCTCAAATCCTAAGTAGCTAGGATTACAGGTTTGAGCCACCAGCACCCAGCTATTCTTATGAATCACTTGTGACTCATTTTTCACAAACATCAATTGAGAAAAACCATACAAATGGATGTATTAACTTCATGCCAAGATTGGTTTACACACCTTTTGGTGTGAATGTTGCCATGCTTAAGCATCATCATCGTAGTGTTTCTTGGGGAATTAGTCTCAAAACAGTGAGAATATTTTCTTCATATACCCAGAGGATAGAGAGAGAAAAGAATGCCAAGTGTCTCAAATATGTAGAACACAATCAGTGATTTGGTTTTTCTAGATTGTGGTTACTGTTACAATAGTATGTATTTATCCTTATTATCTGCAGAAATACTAAGAGATACACAGCTTTAAAACAATAACAAAAACGCTTTACGGGGCTAGGAATGTGGCTTAGTGGTAGAGTGCTTGCCTAGAATGCATGAAGCCCTGGGTTCGATTTCTCAGTAATGCATAAACAGAAAAAACCAAGGGCTGGGAAGGTGGCTCAGTGATAGAGTGCTTGCCTTGCATACATGAGACCCTGGGTTCGATTGCTCAGCACCACATAATCAGATAAAGCTTGGGAAGTGGCACTGTGGCTCAAGTGGTAAAGCACTAGCCTTGAGCTGAAGAGCTGAGGGACAGCACTCAGGCCCAGAGTTCAGACCCCAGGACCAACAAAAAAAAGAGGGGCTGGGAAGGTGGCTCAGTGGTAGAGTGCTTCCCTTGCATGCATGAGGCCCTGGGTTCGATTCCTCGGCACCACATATTGCAGAAAAAGCTGGAAATGGCGCTGTGGCTCAAGTGGTAGAGTGCTAGCCTTGAGTGAAGAGCTGAGGGACAGCACTCAGGCCCAGAGTTCAGACCCCAGGACCAACAAAAAAAAGAGGGGCTGGGAAGGTGGCTCAGTGGTAGAGTGCTTCCCTTGCATGCATGAGGCCCTGGTTCGATTTCTCAGTAATGCATAAACAGAAAAAACCAAGGGCTGGGAAGGTGGCTCAGTGATAGAGTGCTTGCCTTGCATACATGAGACCCTGGGTTCGATTGCTCAGCACCACATAATCAGATAAAGCTTGGGAAGTGGCACTGTGGCTCAAGTGGTAAAGCACTAGCCTTGAGCTGAAGAGCTGAGGGACAGCACTCAGGCCCAGAGTTCAGACCCCAGGACCAACAAAAAAAAGAGGGGCTGGGAAGGTGGCTCAGTGGTAGAGTGCTTGCCTTGCATGCATGAGGCCCTGGGTTCGATTCCTCAGCACCACATAAGCAAAAAGAAAAAAGCCGGAAGTGGCACTGTGGCTCAAGTGGTAGAGTGCTAGCCTTGAGCTGAAGAAGCTGAGGGACAGCACTCAGGCCCAGAGTTCAGACCCCAGGACCAACAAAAAAAAGAGGGGCGGGAAGGTGGCTCAGTGGTAGAGTGCTTCCCTTGCATGCATGAGGCCCTGGGTTCAATTCCTCAGCACCACATAAGCAGAAGAAAAAAAAGCCGGAAGTGGCACTGTGGCTCAAGTGGTAGAGTGCTAGCCTTGAGCTGAAGAGCTGAGGGACAGCACTCAGGCCCAGAGTTCAGACCCCAGGACCAACAAAAAAAAGAGGGGCGGGAAGGTGGCTCAGTGGTAGAGTGCTTCCCTTGCATGCATGAGGCCCTGGGTTCAATTCCTCAGCACCACATAAGCAGAAGAAAAAAAAGCCGGAAGTGGCACTGTGGCTCAAGTGGTAGAGTGCTAGCCTTGAGCTGAAGAGCTGAGGGACAGCGCCCAGGCCCAGAGTTCAGGCCCCATGACCGGACCCAAAAAAAATAAATAAATAAACTGTATCACACTTGTTTGCACAAATAAGCTTTTAACAAAGTTTTACTGAAAGGTAGCTATACCCCTTTGTTTAAATACTACGTAACTGTTTTCATAAAAAGTTGAGTAGTTGGGACAGAGTCTGGATCTGCCCTTTGCAGGGGAGAAAAATGCTGCTGTCTTATGTAGACCAGAGCTGTATTTCTACAATGATGGCAATATTCTGTGTCCATACTCATCAGTTCAGTGAGCAGTAATATTATGTGGCTGTTGAGCACTTAAAATGTAGCTAGTTTGATCAGAAAACTGAATTTTTGTTGAATTTTAATTAAGTTAAATAACCACATGACTAATTCTTAATCATTGGATAACATGGCCATTGTAGATTTTATTCTGTGTGAACTGAAAAGCAATTGGAAGATTTTGAAAGTTTCATCTGACTTTAGTTTTAAGTTGCTATGATAGTTGTATTTATGAATAAATTGAAAGGGACCAGGGAATAACATGGAGACCAGTTAGGAGGTGCTTAAACCATCTTAAGTGGGAGATGATGGTGACTGGTACTGGGGCCATAGCAGTCAAGTTTACAGATATGTTTTGAAGCTAGAATTTATTGAGGACTGGGTGAGATAAAGAATTAAAGAACAATTTTAAGAATAGAATTGTGAGAGCCAAGCACTAGTGGCTCATGGCTCAATCAGAAGACTGACATTTGAGGATCAAAGTCCAAGCCTTCTCTCCAGTTAAGCCACCAAAAGTGGAGCTGTGGCTCACATGGTAGAATGCTAGCCTTGAGCAGAAAAGCTAAGCTTAGGACAGTGTCCAGACCCTGAGTTTTTTGTACTCAGTACTGTCACACACAAAAATAGAAATTAAGCCAGGCACCTTTGGCTCACACATGTAATTCTAGCTACTCAGGAGACTGAGACCTGAGGATTGCAGTTCAAAGCCAGCCTGGGCAGGAAAGTCCATGAGACTCTTATCTCCACTTAACTACCACGAAACCAGAAATGGCACTGTGGCTCAAGTAGTAGAGTGCTTAGTCTTGAGCGGAAGAACTCAGGGACAGTGCCTAGAGTTCAAGTCCCACAACCAGCCAAAAAAGAAATTAAGATGGTAGAAACCACAGTGCCACAAACTTAAAGGGAATGTTTTGTTTGATATGTTTATATGTTTGTTAAGTTTATATCAAAGCTCTTTAAGTTGAGGAGGCAGTTTGACAGGGGACTCTGGAATATAGTGATTTTATCTAAACCAGAAAGAGGATTATCAGCATATAAGTGGTATACAAAGCTACAAGAGTATGTGAGGTAAGTATAGACAGAAGAAGACATTTCTAGACTATCAAAGGCATTTAATAACATGAAAATTGAATGGTATTTCAGATGAACAAAGGGCTGCCCAGTTTTAACTTGTCTTTATCAGTGTAAGTCCTAATTTTTAGGACTAGTGAGAAGGGATTTCCTAGTCTGTGATCAATCTATCTTTCAATGCAAGGATCATCAGACTTCGCTAGGAAATCTTCTCTTTCCTAAAATCATAGGTTGAGTCCACATGAATTCTTTTTTTTTTTTTTTGCTAGTCATGGTGCCTGAACTCTAGGCCTGGGCACTGTCCCTCAGCTCTTCAGCTCAAGGCTAGTGCTCTACCACTTGAGCCACAGCACCACTTCCAGCTTTTTCTGCTTATGTGGTACTGAGGAATCAAACCCAGGGCCTCATGCATGCAAGGCAAGTGCTCTACCACTGAGCTACCTTCCCAGCCCCTTGCACACATTT
>NW_012279722.1:0-2908 GCF_000151885.1 Dipodomys ordii
CTTTTTCTGCTTATGTGGTGCTGAGGAATCAAACCCAGGGCCTCATGCATGCAAGGCAAGCACTCTACCACTGAGCCACCTTCCCAGCCCCAGTTTATTAATACTTGTCTATAGTGATAACAATAAACAAGATATAAAACTAGAAATCAATCAGTATCTAGTAGCATATCTGGTTACTACAACTTCTCCCAGTGCTGGTACTGGGACTTGAACTCGGGACCTGGGCACTGTCCCTTAACTTTATCACTCAAGTCTGGTGCCACAGTTCTACTTTCAGTTTTTGGTGGTTAATTGCAGATTAAGAGTTTCATGGACTTTCCTGCCTGGGCTGTCTTCAAACCTTGATCCTCAGATCTCAGATTCCTGAGTAGCTAGGTTTACAAGGACAAGCCACCGGCTCCAGGTTAACTTCTTTTCTAATGTGTATTGATAACAAATGGACACCAACCAGAAGTTTAGCATCAGTTAAATAAAACTCCTATCTCTCAATTACCACATCAGTAAGGAGTCTGATACAAGAACTAATGAGTTAATATTCGTGAAATGACTAGAGCATAGTAATTATAATATACACTATTATCTTCATCTTATTTTATCAACATTATATTGGTTATCACTAGGAGATATGTAGGGGCACACTTTACATTATTTTTCTATAGCAATACATATATGACTATTTCATCACCATTAAACTTTAAAGGGCACGGCTTGATAGGACACGGTGGTCAGCCCTACATGTTACAAGATGCACAAGAATGATAACTGCCACGAACTAGCCTTGCTCAGCCGGTGGCATGAGGCGCCACTTCACTCGAGGGACTCGCTTCTTGGGAAGTGGGACTCTTGCCTCACTTTTGGACCAGTCATGTGTGAATGTTAGTCTCAGAAGTCTGCATAACTAAAAGTAACAATAAAAATATTGTCAGTTTTCGGGAGGGGTGGGAATCCTACTTTGAATCCAAAGCGCTTCCTTTTATTTTTCAGTTTTCTGTCTGGAAATCTGGTGAGGGGAACCAACACACCAGCGCACCGCGGACACACGGACAGGTAACAGGTTCTTTTCCCATCCCCAGCACTGCTTTTTGCCTAGAACGAGATTCCAAGTGCACCTTCCTGGGCTCGGAGAAAACTAGAGCTGCGGTCACCTGGCGGGCAGAAGACCCCGTAGGACCCCCGGAAACACAAGCTCACACCCCAGAAGAGGACCAGAGCCTGGGAGGGGACCCACTCCCGCAGCCACCGCTCCCGCCAGCCGCAGCGTCGGTCCCACCTCCCGGCCGCAGACACCTTCCGGGACGTCCGGAGCACAGCGCCGGGAGAGGAGCACACGTGCCGGGCTACAGCAGGCCCGGCCAGCTCCCGCCTTAGCACTCACCTGGCCGGTGATGCCTGTGATGAGCGCCACCTTCCTGGGCTTGCCCATCTCGCCATCCCCGGAGCCTCGAGGGCTGGGGCAGGGTGCCGGTGCGTGTGCCATGTTGCCACAGGCGGGAAGGCGTGCGGCTGAGCAGCGGAGGGCTGGGCGGAGCTGAGTGCGGGCGGTAGTGCCGGTAGGGACGTGGGGGGTGTGCCCGCGCCGGAGCCGCAGCTTCGCGGTGCCGGCGGAGGGAGGGCGCGCCGCGCGTCTACAGTCTGACAGGACGCGCGGAGGCCGGCCGGGTAGGCGGGGGAGGGGGCGGGCCGAGGCGGGCCCGCTCTGGAGCGGCGGAGCTGCGGCCTAGCGGGCGCCGCGTCAATCGCGTCAGCTGCGACGCTGCCACGGCGCCCTTCTCAGACCCCGCCCCACCAACGGCATCGGCGCTTTGCCGCGCCCGCTCGGTGACGTCTGCTCTGGAGGGGCGGGGCCTGCCGCCGCCGCGGCCCTGGAAGGAGGAAGGATGCCTTGTCCTGGCCTTCATCTTTTTATACTACACAGACGGTTTACAATTGCATGGGCAAGGTAATGAGTACATTTCTTTTGTTGTTGTTCTTTGGGTCCGGTCGTGGGGCCTGAACTCTGGGCCTGGTGCCGTCCCTCAGCTCTTCAGCTCAAGGCTAGCACTCTACCACTTGAGCCACAGCACCACTTCCGGCTTTTTTCTTTTTGCTTATGTGATGCTGAGGAATCGAACCCAGGGCCTCAGGCATGCAAGACAAGCGCTCTACCACTGAACCACCTTCCCAGCCCATGAGTACATTTCTTATCAAGCATTGTTGCCTCCTCCTTTGTTTCCCCTTCCCATCCCTTCCCATTCCCCCCTCAATGGGTCCACCTGTATCCCTAGTTAAACGATTTGTTTTTCCCCTTCCCCTCCACAAATTATACCGACATCAAATATGGTGAAAACAGGGGTTATACCGTGAGGGAGGGACATACAAAGCAACAAAGAAATCATCTTATAAATGTGTTAGAAACAATTGCAAGAAAGAAAAAACGTTTGAATACTTATCTTGGGGTTCATTTCACCTAACATCAAAATATCTGACCTTTTCTGCTTGACTCAGACATATACTAGTTATTGCAAATAAGGGAAACCATGGGACCTATGTTTCTTTAGGCCTGGCTTACTTCACTTGATACAATTTTTTCCAAGTCTTTCCATTTCCTAACAAATGGGGCAATGTCATTCTTTCTGATGGAGGCATAGAATTCCATTGCGTATATGTACCACATTTTCTTGATCCATTCATCTTCTGAGGGCATCTGGGTTGGTTCCATATCATAGATATGGTAAATAATGTTGCAATAAACATAGTTGTGCTGATAGCTTTAGTATGGTCTTGTTTATGATCATTTGAGTAAATGCCCAAAATTGCAATTGCTGGGTCATAGGGGGCTCTATATGGAGTCTTTTGAGGAACCTCCATACTACTTTCCAAAGTGGTTGAACAAGTTTACACTCCCACCAACAATGCAGTAAGGTTCCCT
>NW_012279723.1:0-1624 GCF_000151885.1 Dipodomys ordii
AAAAAGAAAAAAAGCCAGAAGTGGTGCTGTGGCTCAAGTGGTAGAGCGCTAGCCTTGAGCTGAAGAGCTGAGGGACAGTGCCCAGGCCCAGAGTTCAAGGCCCATGACCGGACCCCCTCCCCCCAAAAAAGGGCATATGGATGGCTAAGCTCCAAAACCATAGAGACATATATATCTATATCTATAGATATAGATATATAAATAGATATAGATAGATAGATAGATAGATAGATATAGATATAGACATACAGGATCATGAAAGTCATAAAGTCATAAAGGCAAATATCACAGCCATCTTTAGTGAAGTTGATTTAATTCCCAAGACTGGCCTGAATGTCTGTTTTTGCCCTGGGCACTTCTAGAGTCACTAGCTTTTCAAATCATTTAATGAATTGACCTAAGTGTTATAATCATAGGAAGATGTCTTGCCTCTTTCTCTAAAAAAGTCTACTGAATGCTACACTTCCCTAATGAACTTTCTGCTCTATGTTCTGTCTATATCACACGTATAACAGAATAAATCACCATGATGTCCTACAACGAAACATAAGACTGTTTCTTGAGAACCAAATTGTGATACTGAATTGGGGTCTAACAAGTCAGAGTTGACACTTGTAGTTTAGTAAAGACACATTTTTTTTTGTCCCCACAAGTAAAATCAAGATATTGTTAGTATTCTTTTGGGAATGGCTATAAATATACTTGCTCTTATCAATAGCTGAAATCTAAGTGCCAATAGTTCTGGTAAGACCAATCTAGCAGACAGCTGTATTTGGCATTATCCCTAATTTCCATTTCCACCAATGTTTGGTCTGATCTGTTAAAAATGACCACATACTCAATATGCAATTTTTTTATGCTGATGAAGACATTTTTATGGTTCCCTTTAGGAATATATTATTTCCTATTTTATTAGAGATAAGGAGAAGAACAATAATATATCCGTTCTTTAAACTATACTTTTTAAAAAATAAGTATTTTATTGCAAAAATACTGTATAGAGAGGTTACAGGTTCAGGAGCAAGGTAATGAGTACATTTCTTATCAAGCATTGTTGTCCCATCCTTTGTTTTTCCCCTACCATCTCTTCTCTTCCACCTCCACAACTACATCTCCCCCTGCCTAAATTGTAAAGTTCATTTTTAAACATAGTGTCTTGTACATCTCATTGTTACAATGGGTCAACCTGTATCCCTAGTTAAACATTTTGTTTTTTCCCTCCCCCTCCCCAAATTATACCAACATCAAATACAGTAAAAACAAGGGTTATGCAATGGGGGAGAAACATACAAAAAGAAACAAAAAAACTCACATGGTACCTTATAAATACATTAGAAACAATAGCAAGAAAGAAAAAACCACATGTGTCCCTATCTTGGGGTTCATTTTGCTTAATTTCATCTTATCTGGTCATATGTACATAGCTTTTGACATTTTCTATTTGTCCCAGACATATATTAGTTATTGCAAATAAGGGAAACCATGGAACTTATGTTTATTTGGGCCTGGCTTACTTCACTTAATATAATTTTTTCCAAGTCTTTCCATTTCCTAACAAATGGGGAGATGCCATTCTTCCTGATGGAGGCATAGAATTCCAATTTTATATATATATATATATATA
>NW_012279724.1:0-1297 GCF_000151885.1 Dipodomys ordii
ATGTCTGTGAGGGACAAATATAGTTATATTTATAAAAAGACTTTTGTTGCTTATAAAGCTCATTCAAAAGTAATTGCTATGACTCCAAGAGTCATCTCTAAGTATTCTACAGAGCAGGATGACTCTAGGCATCCTACTCTAAGCAGGCCTACAGAGGTCTGAGTAAAGAAAGCAATTCCTAAGTGGGGTGCTGGTGGCTCATGTCTGTAATATTAGTTACTCAGGAGGCTGAGATCTGAAGATTGAATTTCAAAACTGGCCTGAGCAGTAAAAGTCCGAGAGACACTAATCTCCAATTAACCACAAAAAGCCAAAGTGGAGCTGTGGCTCAAGTGGTAGGGCACTAGCCTTAATCAAAAGAATTCAGGAATGGTGCTCAGGCCCCAACTTCAAGCCCCAGTACTGGCACACACACACACACACACACACACACACACACAAACAACAAAAATAAAACAATTCCTAGAACTGGATGTGTGAATCAAGTGGTAGAGCACCAGCCATGAGTGAGTGAAAAAGACAAGCCCTTAATTCAAGCCCCAAAACCAGTATAGAAACAAAACAAAACAATTCCTTTAATTTTTTCCCCCGATCTATAAAACTATGCTTGTTGAACAACACTGAGGCTGAACATATGGGACATGGAGTTCACAGGGTGATCTATAGTTATGTCTCAGGTGGCAGATTTTTGTAGGTGTGATTGGAGTTCAGTATTCATTTGCCCCAGTTGCTGAGTCTTAGGATTAGCCAGGCAAGAGACTTGCAGCTCCCTTTCTGGTCCAAGTCATCATTACTATCACATCATAAGTGCCAACTTTCTTCTAAAATGCTTCTTATACAAATGCCTCCCTGGGCACTAGTGGCTCACGCCTGCAATCCTAGCTATTCAGGAGGCAGAGATCTGAAAATCATGATTCAAAGTCAGCCTGGGCAGGAAAGTCCATGAGACTCTTATCTCCTATTAACCACCAAAAAGCTTGAAGTGGAACTATGGCTCAAGTGGTCAAGTGCCAATCTTGAATGAAATAAAGCTAAGGGACAGTGCCCAAGCCCTGAGTTCAAGCCCCAGAACTGGCACCAAAACAATAACAACAAACAATACCTAATACTCAGAATCTTAGGTTTATTCACAGATATAACTACCAACCCTGATTTCCTATTTCATATTATATATATATATATATTATATATATATATATATTTTTTTTGGTCAGTTGTGGGGCCTGAACTCTGGGCCTGGGCACTGTCCCTCAGCTCTTCATCTCAAGGCTAGTGCTCTACCGCTTGAGCCACAGCA
>NW_012279725.1:0-3016 GCF_000151885.1 Dipodomys ordii
AAAAAAAAAAAAAAAAGACTGACTCATGAAAGACTGGTACTACTTTCACATAGTAACATTATGCTGTAGAGCTGTTTCCCTGTGGTTGACAGTCCATGAGATGGAATATGAATACCCATATGCACAGGAAATGGAGGATATTTAAATAACTTATCCATGGCTAAGCTTACTCAGGCATGGCCAGTG
Organism: Dipodomys ordii; assembly: GCF_000151885.1. Taxonomy (NCBI): domain Eukaryota; kingdom Metazoa; phylum Chordata; class Mammalia; order Rodentia; family Heteromyidae; genus Dipodomys; species Dipodomys ordii. Next base: position 187 of record NW_012279725.1, read on the forward strand.
TGCCCACCAATTCTGCACACAATCCAGATTCTAAGCATTTGTTCTAGTTGGAAAGATGAACTAAACTAGGATTAAATTTAATAGGATTAAATTTAAATTCCTGTTTACCTTACTTGTATAAGACAGCTAATATGTTAACCTTAATTAGGCAGACTTTAGTTTTCTGACCTCTATTCAGGCAATAGACTTGAATCTATAGTAGTTTCTGGGGGGAAAAAACAAAAAAGTAACGGTTTTATAATGAAAAAAATCTCAGTTTGAGTCAGGAATAAAATGTATTTATCAGGAAAAAAACTCACAAAAACAAAGTTATAATAACAGATGTGTGATATAAAGTAACTTTTAAGTGATTAGAGCCAGCATGTATCGGAGACACCAGATCCAACACTCTTAGACCTTTGTTAGTATTAGTAGATATAGATAGAATTTATTTTATAGAATTTATGGTTATTAGAAATCTGTGAGAGAAATGGTATTAAATAATTAAGTGTTGAAAAGCAGTAATTTCCTTCCCATTCAGCCTATTCAAAATATAATATAGGTGTTGTGGTTTTCAGTAGGACATTTCAGTAGAATATTATTCAGTAGAACATTATATCATATTTCTGGGCACTCATCAATTCTCAGGGCCTCTGAATGGCATTATCTTGGCACCAAGAAGTTACTTGGTGAGGACTTTGCTGTAGGAGCTAATTGAGCTATACAGAGCTCTTATATGTGTCAGAACCACTGTAAATACCTTAAGACTTAAAGGCAAGCATTTATTAATGTTTTATAAACCCTGGATGGTGGGTAAGTATGTGAATAAATTAAGGGGATCCAAGACTTCCTAAAAAGATATATAATTGTTTTATGTATATGTAATTTTTCTCTGGGAAAGAGTCCAACACTTTCATCAGATTTTCAAATAATATAAAAACCAGGGCCCCTTCCTCTTTTCTAATGTGTATACGGAGGCCTCATGACTGTTCCTACCCCATCTACTGTCGAGACTACCAAATCTCTTCCAAATGATAGTGACTTGCCACTAACAGGGACTTGAAAGGATATGACAGCCAGATTTTAATCAAAATTTTAATCAAAATCTGAGCATGAGAACAAAGTTCTTCCCCTCATACAGCCAAACGAATTTTATGTTTAAAAAAAACAAGACTCTGACTTGTTACTTGAAGAATTTGGCTTCTTTTTTTACTGCTCATCTTTCAACTTGTGAGTACAAATTTGGTCTTCTCCAGGAATATTTTGTTCTGAGGTGGGTTCCAAAGAAGCTTGATCTTCTCAATGGGATATGTGTTACATGTGGTTTTTTTCTTCCTTTGCAAATGTACAGGGTGCCAAAGCATGCTTTCTGAGGGACATTCCTTTCTCGGCCATCTACTTCCCATGTTATGCTCATGTGAAGGCTTCCTTTGCAAGTGAAGATGGGCACGTTAGCCCAGGAAATCTACTCTTAGCTGGTGCCATAGCTGGTGAGTGTCCTGCATGCAGTTCTGTTGCCTCCTCACCCATCCTCAGTGCCTCCCCTGTCCCCAGCCCCCCACCCTCACCTCATACTACAACATGCTGATGGATCATAACAGAATAAAGATAGGTTGGCTATCGGTTGCTTTGAACAGCAATTGACAATAAAGACTGAGAAATGACTGGCAATTTCAGGTGAGCTTAATTTCTGAACTCTAAAAATGGCTCATTAAATATTGGTTCCTTCTGTGGTCTTGTTAGGTGGCCAATTCAAGTTCCGTATTATTCCATAATTCCATTTCAGAGCCTAAGAATGATTCAACTAGAAATTTTAGTTTTTAAAATTTTTGAGTACTTCTTCCCTGCAGTCCAAACAAAATATTGTATACAAACTTGTCCAAAACTTAAACAATGGTTACTATCATTTAGATAAAAGAAATGTGGTAGAACCAGAATCGAGAGACTGATTCCAGACCCACGTTTCCTCCCAGGGTCGTGCAGTTAAAGGGATTGGGTGTGTATCCATTGAACCACAGAAATAGCTGTCTTTGCAGTGCTGTGGTGAAAATATCTACAGAAAAGGCAGGGATCAACCCCAGTCTGTGCTTTTGTGAACATTCTTGTCCTAAGACCCTTAAGGCTGGAACAATCTGGATAGGCTCTCCAGGGGGTAGCAAACATGTATGAGTTAACAGACCCTAAGGCAGTCATCGAAAGCCTGACTCCAAATTTTTTGATATAGGTGCTTTTCTCATCTGATAAGAGGCTAGAAGCAGTTTTCAAAGAAAAGCATGAGGACAAGCCCCAGCTTTGAGATGCTGTCTTCTTTTGCCCCCACCCAACACACCCCTGGTTTACTCTTTTTTTCTCCTCTTTTATTCTTAGTCTTTTTTTTTTCACAGCTATTGATGAAGGCCTGTGAGGCAAATTTGTTACTTCCTGTCTGCTTAGTAACCCGACTTGCATGAGAAGCTGTAAGACCACAGTTGTACCTATATCAAGAAAGCAGGAACTCGAGTCTGAAATACAGGATTCCCAAAGTTATGTCCAATCTGTCTATCAATTCCCTGTGCCCCACATAGGCCATTTATATTTGTATAAATTACTTGTAATTGGATAGGGCCTGATGAGAACTAAGTATCGCTTACTAGTGTGGTGTGGCCTTGGGCAAATTACTCAACTTCCCCTAAGCCTTCCTTTTCTTAGCTCTAAGTAGAGACAATACTTAGACCTACTTGCTATAAAGTGTGGTTCTGCATCTCAGAAGGACATGGTGTGTCTAGTGTGGGGGATGTGTTCAATCTGCATCTAAGAGAATTTGCCTGTCAATCACTTCAAGTGTCAGTTGTGACATTAAAGATACATAGTA
>NW_012279726.1:0-1203 GCF_000151885.1 Dipodomys ordii
TGGTAGCTTTAGTGTGGTCTTGTTTGTGAACATTTGGGTAAATGCCCAAAAGTGGGATTGCTGGGTCATAGGGGAGCTCTATGTGGAGTCTTTTGAGGAACCTCTTACTGCTTTCCAAAGTGGTTGAACAAGTTTACACTCCCACCAACAATGTAGTAGGGTTCCCTTCTGTCCACATCCCCTCCAGCATTTCATACATGAAATTTCTGAATATGAGAGAGTCAACTGGTTTAGACTCAGTGAAAAGGTAGACAGGTTGGCCAGAACTGGACGATTCAAAGTCATATAGAACAAAGAGTATTTGTTCATTTTGAACCACATTTCTAAAACTTCAAGCCCTGCTTCTCATATTGTTCAAACTTTGAGGTTCTTCTACCTTTATATTCATTTTTTTTCCTCAAGCCCTATTTCAGAGGAGAGTACCGTATTACAGGACAAAAATGGCTGAGCAAAGGATTTGTCCATTTCATGAAAGAGTCGTTCAGATGTAGATCTTTTAGGATAAGCAAGCCAGAGTACCACGTACCATTGGAAAAAACCTTAAAGACTGTTGCTTGTGGTGAAGAAATGATTCATGCAAACAATTTCTATGAGGTGGGTCTAATTGTGCAAGGTAAACAAAGAGCCATAACGCTCCTGGATTATTTCATAGTAACTCTGCCTTATTTGCCATATATTTTCAGTACTGTATCTTGTATATATTGGCCACTTAATAGTATCAGGTGAATAGATGGATATAGGTTTATGATATTCTCTTGGTAGAAGTCTATGAGGGCAGTTACCATACATCTTCACAAACTGGTTCCTGGAGCCATTGGTAGACAACTAAGACAACTGAACAATTGTAAATATGTGAACATGTACATTGTAAAACATGATTTTGTTGAACAGGTAATGTTTTTCCTAAAACAAATGGGACAGGGTAGGAGCCATCTGAGAACTATAAATACCTGATCTGGCCTTAAGGACTCCTTGAATGTGGAATCTGAAAGACCCCAGAGCATTTAGGTGCTAAACTGTTTAGGCACTATGAATTTAAAACATTTATTATTGGGCTGGGAAGGTGGCTCAGTGGTAGAGCGCTTGCCTTGCATGCTCGAGGCTCTGGGTTTGATTCCTCAGCACCACATAAGCAAAAAGAAAAAAGCCGGAAGTGGTGCTGTGGCTCAAGTGGTAGAGCGCTAGCCTTGAGCTGAAGAGCTG
>NW_012279727.1:0-3413 GCF_000151885.1 Dipodomys ordii
CCCCCCCCCAAAAAAAAGGGAAGAAATAAGAAACATCAGTGAAAATTAGGAATCATATAAGCGACTACTATTGAATTAATTAGTTTGTCTATTGCTGTGTAACAAATTGCCCAAAATTTAATGACTTAAAGGTTTAAGTGGGTCTGTAGAATTTACTTTCAAAATGGCCTGTTCACATTGCTGATGGCAGGAGGCCTTACTCCCTCTCCACAAGGTACATGAGCTTCCATATGTGGCAGCTTTTCTCAGAGCATGTAGTCTAGCAGGGAGAAAGCCATAAAATTGTCTTTTATTCCCTGCCTGAAAAGTCACACACTGTCCTATGAACAGTACCACATAGGTCATCTCTTTCTTTGTGAGGAGACACAAAGAAATGAACGTCAAGAAATGAGCATAACCAGGAAGCAACTTAGGGTGCTGTGCAACCCTGAAGTACATTTAGAAATGGGAAATCTGTAGGAAAACAAATTTTCCAAAATTGGTTCCAGAAGAGAAAATGTAGACCAATTACTAGAAGAGATTGGTAAGTCAACTAACAGTTTTTTTCTATGAAAACCCCAGATATAAACAGTTTTATAAAGGAATATTCCCAAGTCTTTGAAGACAATTAAAATTTAAGCAGTTCCATAGCAGAAGGAGGAAAGATCTCTCATTGTAAAGAGGTAACATTGAATCTCACAAACTGCTGGGACAAAAGCAAAACAATAAAGAATCTTTATCAGAAGTATAAAAGGCATTAGAGAAGATATAGAGTGAGGGGTAGGTTTTAGGGTTTGAATCCTAGAGCTAAGTTACAAGTCATTTAATCTCCATGCTTCCATTTTCTTGTCTATCAACCTTGCAGGATTATATGACATAATATGGAATCCTTCAGTATTCCTGGGCTCCAGGATTCCAGCACTACACCAGCACCTGCAGGTGCTTAATCCTTTATATGAAATGATGTGCTTGCATATGAGCCTGCAGCCATCTTCCTGTATAACTTTATAATGCCTAATACAATATATATGCTATACAAATAGTTGTTCCACTGTATTGTTCAGCGAATAATGAGAGGGAGGATAACTGCATGTTTAGTATAGACAGGTATTTTTCTCTCAATACTTTCTGTAGTTGGTTGAATCTACAGAAGGAGAACCAAACAGATGCAGAGAGCTGATAGTATTTATAAAGACATGAACAACACACAGTATACAAAAATGCAGGACTCCCTCATGGCTGGAGATTAATCTGAAAATCTAAAGTTAAAATACCAGCAAACAGAGACCCATAAACAGACTTCACCAAGTGTGTTTTAACCTGGGAATTGGAGGGTTGCTCTGCCCTGGGATGTGTGATAGCACTGCTCACTGTGTTGTCATTATAATAATAGGGCTTTGATATATAAGTATTTCTTTTACTTTTTTCTGTGGTTTTTTTTTTTTTTTTGCCGGTTGTGGGGCTTGAACTCTGGGCCTGGGCACTGTCCCTCAGCTCTTCAGCTCAAGGCTAGCACCCTTCTGGCTTTTTTCTGCTTATGTGGTGCTGAGGAATTGAACTCAGGACCTCATGCATGTGAGGCAAGCACTCTACCACTGAGTCAACTTCCCAGCCCCTTTTCTGTTTTTAATGACAGTCTTACAGAGATAGGATAACTCATGGTAGCAGTGTGTATGATGTTTTTGATTAAAAGCAGGAAAAAGTAAGAATGCTCTCTATCCAGCTATTATTTGACATTGATTGGCCATGAGACTCTTATCTCCACTTAACCATCAAAAAAGCTGGAAGTAGAGCTGTGACTCTAGTGATAGAGTGCTAGCCTTGAGCACAAAAGCTCAAGGACAACACCCAAGGCACTGAATTCAAGCCCCAGGACAAGTATCCTCCCCCTAAAAAATACCCCAAAATTTAAAAGGTAAAATGATTACTTATTTCTATTATGGTAGTATACATACAAAGTTCAACCTATACACAAAAATTCAACCTATTAAAGACTAAAAAAAATTAATGAAGTGCCTGGATAGAATTAATGGTTAATAATTACTATCTATGTGTGTGTATATATATATACATATATATATATATATGTATATATACACACACACACACACAATCAATTGGATGATATCATTAAGAGAAACACCTGTTTGTACATAAGATGCAGAGGTATACACTTAGGAGAAATGTGGAAGATTTATACAAAGAAAGCCTTAAAGACCTCCATTGTTGCTCAAGAGGAAATGTACTCATAACCTTACTCATGTAACTGTAACCCCTTTGTATAATATTTTTACAATTTAAAAAAGACACCGAAACCCCAAACAACCTCACCTCCATTGTTACTAAAGAAGAAGTAAATGGGTTTGAAAAGAAAGACTAGAATTACCAATCACAAATCAATCTGTTAACGTATTGTTTGAGCCCCACTATGAGGAAATGGATAGCCAAACTTTCAGACCCACTAAGATTATTACAGGCTGAAATCAATCTAGACCAGTGAAATCCCTAGTATGATAGATAAGTAGAGAAAGTTTTCCTATTATATAAAACCCTTAAAATTTGAGAGATTCAACATAGAAATTAAGTATTACTCAGGGTCAGTGGCTGAGATCTAGAGGATCATGGTTCAAAGCTAGTTCAGGCAGAAGACCAGCAAAATTGTAGGGCTAGAGACATGTTTTAGTATCCATGAACAGGCAAGCTGGGCAAACATGAGGTCCTTCTCCCAGCAAGTATTAGTACATGTTTGATATGACTTAAAAGCAAAGCAGGAAGGAGATGAAAAACCATAAGAAGAATATTGGGGAGGGGGTAACATGTCAGGTTTTTTAAATTAGTATATATTAGGAGGATTATTGTGTCATTTTCACCTGTAAACATATCCTGATCAACTTCATGCCCTCTATCACATTCTCTCATCCCACTCTCCCATCTTCAAACAATTTCAACAGGTTTTTAAAATATTTTTTCAAACATGCAAATAAACCACATGAATCATATTCAGAGAAAATATTTTCTCTGTGTGTGGGTGTGTGTGCGCGTACGCGCATGTGTATGCATGCATGTGTGTGCCTGTACTGTGGCTTAAACTCAGCTTGTTCACTTACAGCTGGTGTTCTGTCATATAGGTCACACCTCCAGTCAGGCATTTTATTGGTTATTTGGAGAATCTTAGATTTTTCTTGGACTGGCTTCAAACCTGGATCCTAGAAATAATAACAATATCTAGGATTATAGGCATAACCTGCCAGTACCCAGCAAGTGAAATATTTTTACCTCCTAGCTCTTCAGTCTTAATTTTCTTGGATAAGTAAGAAAACATCCCAATAAATAAACAGGAGAAAACAGCCATCCATTAAAAACTGAGCAAAAGATGGCATAAACTACTCTTTAAGAGTTGTTTGAGGGCTGGAAAGGTGGCTTGGTGGTAGAGC
>NW_012279728.1:0-1695 GCF_000151885.1 Dipodomys ordii
AGGCTGACAGCCAGAGGAGGAAGGAGGCAGAGAGACAGATGGACAGAGAAGGACGGAGAGGGATGTAGGTGAGAAGCAGGAGAGTGGGAGCCCAAGATGTAGGTTCCCTCTCCCAGCCTTCCCCCACCCCACCCTCTCTCCCCTTCTCCCTCTCCTCTTCGCCATCCGGCTGCCGGGGGCGGGTGTGAGGTCCCTAACGATCTCAGCCTCAAAATAAACCCCATTAGTCGCCATGTTCCCTCCTGCGGCTGACTGAGCTCCCTGGGGGTGGGGTGGGGATGGGGGCCTGGTCACCCAGTTTCTGAGAAGGGAGCCTTGTCTGGAGTACTAGGGCTCTGGAGCCTGCAGGGAAGGGGAGGGAAGGGAACCGTCTTTGTTCTTTAAGATATAAATGGAGCAAATGAGATTCATAAAATGCTTAATTAAATAATTAGCCATTAACGACTCTTCTCAAACCACTACTTGGGGTGAAAAGGGTTCAAGGAAAGCCTAGACCTGAGAGAAAAAGAGAAGCAGACAAGAGCGAAGGGCAGAAACCCTGGAGCATGCTGGGAGAACACAGGTGCCTCAGGTCTCTCTCCTCAGGCACGCCTTGTAGTTCAGGCAATCAGGTGGAAGAGAGTGTGTGCCAGGGAGCACCATGGCCGCCACAAGAGAGGGGGGCTTTTGAGCGCCTCGAAGGGAGGCATTCTCTGCTTGGTGACTAGGAGCTGAGGAAAGAAGGGGAGCTTGCTGCCTGGGTCCCCAAGAGGCCTGAGTTACTACTGGGGAAGCAGGAGCCACAAGTCCCCTCCCCCGGCCCCCTCCCCTTCCCCTGGCCCTGCCACACTGTCCTGTAGGTTATAAATGGAGCAGATGAGATTCATAAAGGGGAGAGTGAGAGGTGCCACCCCCAGGGGCAGGGAAGATGGGGAAGGATCACCTAGATGTCCAATGACTGACAGCGCACCCCAGCTGTGGTGGGGAAAACACACCCAGCAGACAGGAAGCCCAGCTCTGCCCAGCCAAGGCTCCAGTGTCCTTCCTCAGGACCCCTCAAGTTGGACTTGAAGTTTAGTGTGGACTGCTGGCTGGGGGTGGGGTGCACGCCTGCGGGTCACTGGGCCTGGAGGAGACAGGGGGAACCTGGAGGCCAGAGCTCCCTGCACAGGCTAGGCCTCAGCCTGTATGGTCTCTCCACTCGCAACACTGCAGCACTCCGGCAAATCGGCTGTTTCCATGGCAACTGTAATACCCAGGGTCCTCCCTCCCCTTCCTCCACTCATAAGCTGCACGTCCAATTTGGGGGCTGGGAGGGGGGGAGCTCAGTGGCTGACCTTCCTCCACAGAGGCTTCCAAACCAGAGGCTGGCAGCCTCTTCGGCCCTGGGTTCCACGGCCCCCAGGGAGAGGTTTATTGGCTTTCTTGGTCCCTGCACAGCAGGGGAGGCACCCCCATCTACCTGGGGTCTGAGATATCCAAGGCGCTCAGGTGTGGTTGGGGGCGAGGCCGGGGAGAAGCGCTTCCTCCTCCCGGGCAGTCCCTCCCCACCTCAGCGGGAGTGGGGGGGGGGCTGATGGTCTGTGGGGGGCGGCCAGGCGGCAGGGATCCGGGGTGCGCGCCCCCCCACCCCGCAGCAGACACGTGCCCGCCCAGTGACGCACGCCCAGGCCGCACACCCACGCACCCGGCCGCACACAAAGCCGGGGCAGGACG
>NW_012279729.1:0-1505 GCF_000151885.1 Dipodomys ordii
AAGTGGCGCTGTGGCTCAAGTGATAGAGCGCTAGCCTTGAGCTGAAGAGCTGAGAGAGAGTGCCCAGGCCCCCATGACTGACAAAACACATACTCCCCACCCTCAACAAAACCCCAAAAAACAAAAACTCTCACAAGGGGCTGAGTATATATGTAGCTCATTATTAGAGTGCTTCATCAAACAAAAAACTGCCCCAAACCAAAAACAACCTATCCCCAATAAAAATCACTCCCAAACCAAAAATACCTCCCCCCAATAAAAAAAACAGGGATGAGAATGTCACAGGATTTCAGAGGCATGTGGCAAAGTTGTATTTGTTGAACTCAGAGGTGATATCAGGGTGCTAGCTTTATGTTCACTCAGCTGCACATACATAGACACACACACATACATGAATATCACAGAATTATACGAATTACACAATGAATTATTTATTTTGTGTGTTTTTTCTTCCAACTGTGCTTTCTTTTGTAATAATAAGATTTTAAAAAAACAGAAAGAGTTAAGGAAACAATGGCTTTCGAGAAGGGGACATATTGAAAAGTGAGTCAGCTCTGTGATAGGCACCATGCCAAGTCTCATTCCCCGGGCTATACAATACCGAGGAAAAGGAAATTGAATTGATAGGTGGTTAAATTGAAAATGAAGTTTAATAGACTTGTGAAATGCTGAAGCATTTAAGGAACACTTCCTAAAAGGGAGAGGGGAAGCTAACTAAATGCTATCTCAAATTGGGTGTGTACCCTATGACCTTTCAAACTCAATGGGAGAACGGGCGGGGAGGTGGGCAGGGAGGTGGGCGGGCAGGCTGGGTGGTACCAGGCAGATGCCAGTGGAGCTGAGGAACAGACATGAAGAATGAAGGCAAAGGCCAAAGAAGCAGCACGGCCTGAGATGTCCAAGATGGAACCAATACGTGAGCCTGGTTTTGATTCTGGTTCCCAGTTCCATCGTACCATTTATACAAGATTCTTGTCTGTGTCAGCTGTACTTCATTCATCTGTCACCTGGTGACAGTGAGATGAACTGCTGTGAATCCAATGAGACCAGAACCTGCCCAGCACTTACACATGAACAACTCTGTATTGCTTCTCAATTAGCAAACATAAAAGCAGACCAAAGTAAGAGCAGAGATCATCTGAAAATTCAGAATAAGCCAGGCTCTGGTTGCTTGTGCTTATAATCCTAGCTACTTAGGAGGCTGAGATCTGGGGATTGTGGTTTGAAGCTGACTCAGGCAGGAAAGCCTATGAGACTCTTATCTCCAATGAACTATCAAAATGAAGCAATAAGCCGGGCGCCGGTGGTTCAAGCCTGTAATCCTAGCTACTCAGGAGGCTGAGATTTGAAGATTGAGGCTCAAAGCCAGCCCAGGCAGCAAAGTCTGTGAGACTCTTTTTTTTTTTGGTCCGGTCGTGGGGCCTGAACTCTGGGCCTGGGCGCTGTCCTTCAGTTCTTCAGCTCAAGGCTAGCACTCTACCACTTGAGCCACAGCACCACTTCCA
>NW_012279730.1:0-3135 GCF_000151885.1 Dipodomys ordii
AAAAAAAAAAAAAAAAAAAAAAAAAATTAAGTTAAAAAGTGGAGGAGGAAGAAAGGGCCATAATTTAAAAATAAATAAATAAATAAAATTGAACATAACAGGGAAATCTTACAATATTCTCTCTCATAAACTATTGAAGAAATAGGAGCACAGTCCTAGAAGTCTGGAGGTTAAAGCTGAAGAATCATAAATTCAAGTTCAGCTTGGGCTAGCAAGACCATGTCTCTGAAAAAAAATTTTTTTTGGAAGATTTGGTTAGTATAACAAGTTTGACTTATCAGTATGATCTTTCAGAGAACTAAACATCTGCAAGAAGATTTTTTTTTTAAGGACAAGTACAATCATAATAAAGTTATCCACAGTAGACTACAAAGGCAGTCTCAATAAACACCAAAGAGCATATGTAATATGAATACACTCTAAACCCAGTGCCTATAATAAAAACAAATTGGCCTATTAAAGATGTCCCTTTTATTACTCTCCTAACTTGTGACTGTTACCTCATAGTCCTTACCAAAAAGGACTCTGAAAATGTGATTAAGGGCCTCACGATAGGAGATTATCCTATCATTTGAGGGACTTAATGTATTCAGAGACTCCTAAAAGACACTGAGAGAATGGGAGAGGACCAGAAGTCTGAGAGTCAAAGACATCCTTTAAAATATTAACATATTTACTTACCTAATCTCCAACATTACAGCAGATGACAGGTACTATCATTATCTTCTCTATACTGATAAGACAAGTAAAAATAAATTATACTTATTCTAATTTTCTTTGTGGAATAATAGTAGCTTCAGAGTAAATATTAAAATGTATTTGGCTGGGGAGTACAGCTGTGGTAGAGCATGTGCTTTGCTTAGCATATAAGAGGTCCCCGGTTCAGTTCCCAGCACTAAAAACAAAAATCAAAATAAAGCCCTATGAAGGAAGGATGGTATTCTGAGCAGTTATCTTTTCTATCTTAAATACTATCTATAATAACATATATGCTACAGATGAGAAATTACAGACTTGTAAAAACAATTACTCATGCAAGATAAAAGAACCTCAAAATGACAGTATAAAATAAAAACAAGTTGGGCTGGGAAGGTGGCTCAGTGGTAGAGCGCTTGCCTTGCATGCCTGAGGCCCTGGGTTCAATTCCTTAGCACCACATAAACAAAAAGAAAAAAGCCAGAAGTGGTGCTGTGGCTCAAGTGGTAGAGCTCTAGCCTTGAGCTGAAGAGCTGAGGGACAGCACCCAGGCCCAGAGTTCAGGCCCCATGACTAGACCCAAAAAAATAAAAATAAGTTTCGTGTGTGTGTGTGTGTGTGTGTGTGTGTGTGTGTATTAGAGAGTAAAAACCAGGTGCATGCTAGGCAAGCACTTTTGTGTGTGTGTGTGTGTGTGTGTGTGTGTGTATTAGAGAGTAAAAAGCAGGTGCATGCTAGGCAAGCACTCTAATACCTGAGCCACACTCCCAGCCCCTTAGTTGTGTATTTTGTTTTTCAGGTGGATGGTGGCTTTGTACTTTGCTAGGTTGGCTTGAAACTCCTGCTTTTGCCTCCCAAATAGCACGTGCCAACCCACACAAAAAACATATATTAAAACTTGTTGTACGCTGATATTTTATTTGGATAAAACTTTCTTAGTGATGAGCTACAAAATTCTTCCCATTACATTGCAATGGTATTCTATCAACATGTAGATGAGATCTGAAATCATTTCAAACAATAGATGAACAGCACAGAGTTTGGTAAAACTACTTTTACATTTTTTTATTTGTAAAACTTAAATGTCTTACTAGTTGAGAGCTGTTGGCTCATGCCTGTAATCCCCAAAGCTAGCCTGGGCAAATAAGTCCATGAGACTCTTTTATTTCCAATTAACCACACAAAAGCCAGAAGTGGAACTGTATCTAAAGTGGCAGAGAGCCAACCTTGAGCAAAAATGCCAAGAGACAGTGTCCACGAACCTGAATTCAAGCCACAGGACTGGCACTAAAGATCAAAAATGTTATCTGGTGATTCCTTAGAATGGCTAATGACTAATCCTATCAGTTAAGATTTATAAAATTCAACTTCTTTTCATTTTTTAGACATCTTTTTATGTAGCCTATGCTAACCCAGAACTCAGAATTCTCCGCAATTAACTTCTGAAGACTGGAATTACATGCGGCACCACCATGCCAGACCAAAATGCAGACTACTAAACCAACCATAAACCTATAGAATCATAATTTCTGGAATATAATTTGGTTTTGTTGAAATTCAATTTTTGTTGAAAATACTTTACCCAGCCTGAATCTCTAATATAAGATTGTGAAGGATATCAAGATTTAAGAAAACTATAAACTAGCTTTTGTTATAAATGCATGAATACAACTCATGTCCTAAGTAGTAATCGAGTACCAAAGATATTTTATTAAAATTTTTATGGCTTAAATTTGAAGTAGTTCCATTAAATTAATTTATTCTTGAAGTAAATCAGTGGTATATAGTATTCCAGTTTAATATCTGCCTCTCTGAGCCTTTTTTCAACATGAATATTGATTGGATTACAGGATTTTTTTTAATATTAGAAGAAAATTTCCTCAAATTTTGTACTTAGTCATAAGGTAAGGACTACAGACATTCCATGCATTAATATTTTTCTTTCATTGTTTTGCTATCAGAAAACAATTTGAAATTTGTAGTATTTGGAAATTCCTATGGTGTAAATACTTTAACATGACCAGGTTCAAGCTACTAACATGATGTCACTGAATGTGGAACCAGGAAGACATGCACAGTAGCTTAGCATTACTGTAAAAGCTCTCTCTTATGTAACCATGAGAAGTACAAGACTCTTATTTGTTCATATTTATAAGATTTAGCTTATATATTATTTTATAAAAAAGAAATCAAATGCCTGAATAAACAGGTGCTAATTGCTTTTAACACATGGATAAAACAGCCATAACAATCCTAAGAGCAATGACAACAGTCAAATGTAATATAATAAGGAAGTAATGAATTTTGAATACTTATTACCATTGTTTTATATTTTAAAATATTTAAATAATTTAAATATTTAATTTTAAGTTTATATGATTTAATTTTTCAACTTGTTTCTTTTTAGCAGTTCTGGGGTTTGAACTCAAGGCCTTGTCC
>NW_012279731.1:0-1778 GCF_000151885.1 Dipodomys ordii
ATGAAAATTTCTACCTCTTGATATTTTTGTTGGTATTGTACATATTTTGAGGAGAACATTAAATTGCTTTTATATTTACTAAAATGTTGATTTCCTTTCCACCTCTATGTTTCTTAATTGTGGAGGCTATTAACAATTGACTCACTACAATATTTGAGCTTAATCCTTATATGGAAAGCCTAGTGTTAAAACTAAGGTCAGACTCAATTTATATCTGTATGATAACATGTGCTACACAAATTCCTGATCTTATTAATTCACGTCATTCCTTTCCTCAGTTTCCACAATAGTCAAATAAGGAAATTATTGTCCTCATAGTATTGGAAATCTCTAATTAAAATATATAAGACATTGAAATTTGTTATTTTTAAATAAAATAGCATTCTACTACAGATATTTGTAGAATAGTACATTTTTACATTTATATGTATGTATAGGTATGGCTCATCTGTTTCAATGAATGGGAAGACTAAACCTTCTAGCCTAACATCCTCACACAGAATTTAAATTCAAAAGGCATAGTCTAGGATAAAACATTTTCTAAAAATATGTATTTGATAAAAAAATTGATAATATATTAAGTAAAATCAGAGGTGTCCTTACTATTCAGATTTCTTTGTCCCCAGGGAAAGTCCATCTTTAATGAGTATATAAAGTATAAGATGATATATGTCATGAGATTTTTGACTACAGTTTCCTCTATCCTCAGATCACATGCCATTTGAATCAGAGTTTAGTTCAGGAATATGTCCCTGGAGATATTAAACCAGCTAGAAATTTCTTTATAAATGCAAAGATACATCCTAGGTATAATTTAATATTCAATAGAAGGTCTAATGATTTTATCTTGTAAAATAAATTATTAAATAATTAAAGATTTAATTTTAATATGGACCTTTCACCAATTATATTACTTGTATTAATTAGTTCACTTTTATTAACCACTCAAACTATAATAGTTTAAGTATATGATAATCTGAAAAGGAATTGAAACAAGTAAAGGCATCATATTCCTGATGCAGGTTTTACTTTTATGTGGATACACAGACAGAACCATGCACCAATAATAAAAAGATGTTAATTCTTGGAAGTGTTCTCTTTGACCTAACCTACATAAGCATTAGCAAATACACTTCCATGAAGAAATTACAAAGAATAGTTAGAATACCAATAAATGCAGATACCAATAAGTGCAAGTTCTCTGGCTTGTGTCCAAAATTTTTGTCTACTACTCGGCAGAATTCTTCTCCAAGAACAAAGTAATTCACCACACACCTTGGCTTTATGCATGGTTAGTAAGAATAAAAATTTCACTTGTAAGCCTTAGTTTTAGGAGGCTATTTGTGTGTAGGTTTCCATTTGCAATTTTGTGTTCATGCCAGTTTAGTTAAGCCAACTTCCCAGGCAAGTTCACCTCAACAAAATAATGTCCCTATTCCCATGAAATCTGTTTTCCCATTAACAAGACACCTTCTGTGGCTATGCTGATACTTCTGTGAACTGTAGCCAAGTTACTGGTTAAACAATGCATACAACAATGCCACATAGAGATCTTGCTAAAGAATAAGAAGAAATAGGTATTTATGTATGCAAATAGACAAATAATAAACATTGTGAATCAGGCAATGGTGTCTTAAGGCCAATGATCTTAGTCATTCAGAAGGCTGAGATCTGAGGATCCCAGTTTGAAGTCAACCAAGGCTGACAAATAGGAGAAACACTTATATCCAATTAACCAGCAAAATGTTAGAAGTAAAGCTGAGTTTCAAGTAGTAGAG
>NW_012279732.1:0-1805 GCF_000151885.1 Dipodomys ordii
CACACACACACACACACACACACACACACACACACACACACACACACACACACACACACACCTGACAATAAGTAAACAAAGGATGACTGAGATACTTTCCAAAGGCAGGTGAGACTAGTATTCATATAGACAATGGATATACACGTTGTTAGCAAGAAAAGCGTGCACCCTGTGAAGATGGAAAGGGATGGGAAGGGGAAACAAAGGAGGGGGCTACAATGCTTGATAAAAAATGTACTCATTACCTTGCCCATGTAATTGTAACCCCTCTGTACAGTATTTTCACAATAAAAATTTAAACAAAAAAGTTAATTCACTGAAGAATGATAGATTGCAAATGACTTTTGTCTGGTAGAAATGAAAATTAATTGTTAGTGGGAAAGACAGCTGTAAAGATTAGTTATATTACCTTGTAGAATAACCTAGTTTTGTGCCCAACTTTTGAAACTTGTTGAAGCATTCTTTTGAAGTCTCTTGTATCTTTTTTCTTTTTAAGCTATTTTTGTTGAAGTAAAATATCTGTAAGATAAAATTAGCCATTTGAAGTATTTCTGCTTTGGAGGAGGAGAGTTTGGGGATGAAAACCAGGGTCTCATGAATGCTAAGCTAAAGCATATCTTCTGCCATTCCAGTTCTTACCTTAATTCCACCCCTCCTCCTCTTTCTCTCTAAGAGGTACTGGGGTTTAAACTCAGGACTTTTTCATTGCCATGAAGACACTCTACCACTTGAGCCACACTCCTAGCCCTTTCTACTTTAGTTATTTTTCAGGTATGGTCTCACATTTAGTCCCAGGTAGGCCTGGACTGTGATCCTCCTATGTATCCTTCTCACACAACTAAGATGACAGGTGCACACCACCACACCCAGAACTTGAGTTCTGCTAATCTCAGCTTCCTGAATACTTAGAATTACAGGTGTGAGCCACCTGCACTGTTACTTTGCTAATCTTCAAGGCCTAAAACTGATCCTTGCTCTCCATTTTGGTCCTCATTCCATATTGCACGCTTGTTAAAAGTGGTAAAGAAAATAAGTAGAAATGAGGGTTCCCCTTGCTTAACTGGTAAAGCCAGTATGGTATTTTGGTGGTTCCAAAGACAAATGAAATCTTAATTAGGGTCTTGTGGCAATGACAGGAAATGAAGTCAGTGGCACAGCTACAAGAGATGTGCAGTTTTGTTTTTGATAATAGGAAGTATTTTCTCTTCTGAAATGAAGAGGAGCTGTTAGATCTGTGTATTGTAAAAGCTTCTACTGGGAAAACTTTGGACTGGGGTTTAAAGAGAGTGGGTACAAAGATGTGGGAAAGGGCCCCACAGAGGGGAAGAGGTAAGGACCTGGAAGTGGCTGCCATATGTATCTGTGTCACATCTTCTTACAGGGACTCTTTAGGATCTTGGAAGTAGCACTGTACATCCTCCTTCCCAAAGAAATCTCTCTTAAAGCAGTGGTCACATGTGAAATTAGAGTACTCTTTTTTATGCCAATCTTTGGGCTGAGGGCCTGGGCACTGTCCCTGAGCTTTCTGTTCAAGGCTAGCTCTCTACCACTTCAGCCATGGTTCCACTTCCAGCTTTTTTGGTGGTTAATTGAAGATAAGAGTCTCACATACTTTCCTGCTCAGGATGGCTTCGAATGACAATTCTCAGGCTCCTCAGTGGCTAGGATTTCAGGTACAAGTCACCAGCACCGGGCTCAGAATACTCTTTTTTTTTTTTTGTCAGTCGTGAGGCTTGAACTCTGGGCCTGGGCGCTGTCCCTCAGCTCTTCAGCTCAAGGCTAGCGCTCTACCACTTGAGCTACAG
>NW_012279733.1:0-1766 GCF_000151885.1 Dipodomys ordii
AGCTAAAGTGGCTGCTGCATGGTTCTGAGGTTAAGCCCCACTGAAAAAAAATCACAATTGAAAATAGAAATAGTATCCCCAGCATACCGCATGATGTCAACATTGAGAGAAGTATACACTATGGAGTAAATACACTGCATAAATTCAAGCTCATTAGTGCATTCTTACCATTTTTTCATGTTTTGTGCAAATACTTGTTTCTTTCATAAAATACACAATTTTATTCTTATTACGAAGGAGTTGTACAGAGGAGTTACAGTTCCATAAATCAGGTAGTGAGTAGAAGGCACTCTACCTCCTGAGCCATGCTGCTAACCTGTTAGTACGAATACTTGTATTCTCCCAGCAGTTTTCAGGGTTGTGATTCTGATCAGAGCTCCCCAGGCCGCCCCTCGGGTCTCCAGACCACGTCGGGCCTTCTGACTGAAATTCCATTTTCTTTCTCCCACATTGTCCCACTCTCCCTACCTCCCACCTCATCCCAGCCTCCCCCAGCAGCGCCCTTCCCTTCCGAGTCCATCGTCCCAGATTCAACGCAGAAGCCAGGTCAGGCAGTGTTGGTCATTCTGCCCCTGGCTTTTCACTTTACGTCTCTTCCAGGTCCATCAGTGTTGTGCTGAACAACCAGTACTCCACCTGTGTGCATGAACCATATTTTCCTTCTTCATCCATCCAAGGGATAGTGTTGATGTCTTATCTTTAGCCATTAGTACCTATTAAGAATTTTCTAGATAGGAGATCATGTCAGCTAAAAACAGAGATCTTCCTTTCTAGTACAGATGGCTTTTGTGTACTTCTCTTCCTCACTGGTAGGCCTCCAGTATTACATTCAACAAGAGTAGAGCCGATGTCTCCATCTCAGAAAAAAGCTGCTTGCTGCTAAGAAGGATGCTAGCCGTGGATGGCGTTTGTTGTGTTTTGAGGTATTTTCCTTTTTTACTGAATTTGTTGAGGACTTTTATCACACGTGGGCACTGGATTGTGTCAAATGATTTTCCCTCACTTATTGAGATGATCATTTTGTGTTAGGCTTGGGGCTGTGTGTGTGTGGTATTTCGCATTTGTGGATTTGCGTAGGTCCAGACATTCCTGTCATGGAAATCTAAATCCCACTTGATCCTAGTGAGTTACACTTAGCTCTGAAACTTAGCTGTTGAGCTTTCTTGTTTGTATTTTCCTGAAGACTTCTGCAACTGTACACATAGGGATTTCAGCCTGTAATTTGCTTGGGTTTGATTCCAGGGTTACGCTGGCCTCTTAAAATAACTTTGAAACTATCCCTTCCCTTTCCTTTTGCTTTGGAAGAGTCTGAGAACGTTTGTGTTCATTCTTTAAATGTTTGAGAGCGCTCACGGCACGTAGTGGTTAAGCCATCTGCTTCTGGACTTCTTATGCCTGATCCTTAGCTTTCCTCTGTTCAGGTTTTCACGTGTGCGTGATTTTGTCTTGGTAGGTGGCATGTTCCAGGGACTGTCCCCATTTCTTTCAGGCTCCCCAGGCGCTGGCCTGAGGCTTTTCATGGGAGTTGGGGGGGGGGAGTCTTTGTGTCTCTATGCTAGCAATTGAAGATTTTGTTTCACTCCTAGTTTAGCTGAGCCTTCCCTCTCTTAGTCTACTAAAAGACAGCTCCTAGCTTTGGTTTTTGGGTTTTCTTTTGGGTCTGGTTGTGGGTCCTGAACTCTGGGCCTGGGCACTATCCTTCAGCTCTTCAGCTCAAGGCTAGCACTCTACCACTTGAGCCACAATGCCAATTCCGGCTCTTTTTT
>NW_012279734.1:0-2744 GCF_000151885.1 Dipodomys ordii
AAATCTATTGTAGACACCTGAGGTCTGTCTTTCTTTTTCTTTCTTTCTTTCTTTCTTTCTTTCTTTCTTTCTTTCTTTCTTTCTTTCTTTCTTTCTTTCTTTCTTTCTTTCTTTCTTTCTTTCTGTTGTGGAGCCTGAACTCTGGGCCTGGGCACTGTCCTTCAGCTCTTCAGCTCAAGCCACTTGAGCTATAGCACCACTTCTGGCTTTTTCTGCTTATGTGATGCTGAGGAATTGAACCCAGAGCCTCATGCATCCAAGGCAAGCCACCTTCCCAGTCCTGTTTCTGGACATTTCATACAAACATTTTCATACAATCTGTGGTATCTGGCGTTTGCTTTCTCCTGCTAGAACATTATCAAGGTCTACCTCGTTATAACGCATATCAGTGTTTGAGTCCTTTATGGCCCTATAATACTCCATGGCATGGCCATGCATCAGTGCATAGCTTTTCTATGTTGAAAGTACTTATATGCACTATGTCATTTGAGCCTCCCAGAGACCCTGGAAGGTAGTACGAATAGGCATCATTTGTTGCCATCGTGACTCCCAGTCTTACAGAGATTGAGGGGTCTGGGCCCCAGAGGGGTAGAATGATTTTTCCAAAGTCTCACAAGCTGGTTAAAGACAGAACCAGAACCACCAAAGCAGGTTGCTTTGTAATCAATCATTCATGGTGTCCCTCTACCAGAGCAAAGTACTCAGGAGGCTGAGATCTAAAGGATCTGTGGTTGTGAGTCCTTGACTGTCTCTGAGCTCAAAGCCAGTGCTCTACCACTTGAGCCACACTTCTACTTCTCGGTTTTTTTGGTTTTGGGTTTTTTGTTTTTGTTTTTGTGTTGGTAGTTAACTGGAGAAAAGACTCTCAAAAACTGTCTTGCCTGGGCTGGCTTTGAGCCAGGATCCTCAGATCTCAGCCTCCTGATTAGCTAGGATGATAGTATCTATCATGTAATCAGTGACAGGAAAATGAGCGGACTGTGGGGAGGGAAAGGATGGAAGCAGGGAGCCATCACAGGGAGGTCATGAAGACTCAGGAAATTCCAGAGAAGCAATCAGAACAGAGAGAAAACAGCCAGGGGCTTGCAGCTAGTGCCTGGCTACTGGCGGGGCAGCCAAAGACAGCCTGGGAGGGTACAGGGCATTAGACCACCGTCCCTGCCTAACCTTGGCTCCAACTTCCTGTTGCCTTCTAAAGGAGGCGCTTCATGCAGAGTTCCAGAGGGTTCTCAAGGAGGGGGCCACTGGCCACATTGGGCCCTGAGGCGGTGGCCAGCCTTGCCAGTGGACAGTATTCAGCCTTTCCAAGGGTTGACCGCCCCCCTCCCATGTCGATCCAGAATGCCACCGTGTCTGGCTAATTTCCAGTGTTTTAATTTTCGATTGAAATAGCTAGTACTCTGACACGATACAAAATTCGAACCATCCCGATGCTATTCAGCAGGAGGATGTGTTTGCTCCTCACCCTCTCATCTGCTGTCTCTGTCCCCACAGGGCCCACTGCCCAGCCCGCAACCCCGCGTGGAGGGTGTGGCCCTCATTCTTGTTGTTTTACACTCCACACACTCCACCCCCCCCACCTTTCTTCCCAACTCTGCACAGCATCTTAGACACCATCCATTCACACTCAGAGACAATGTCCTCTCTGTTTTGTTTTATGACACAAGAGTTTGTTCTTTATGGATGTACCATAACTCATTAAATGAGGCCCTATGCATGGATGTTTTTTTTTCTAGGACCAGACAAGGTGGCACATGCCTGTCCGTAATCCCAACACACTCAGAAAATGGCGGGGGGGGGGGGGGGGGGGGGGGACTGGGAAAGTGGCTCAGTGGTAGAGCGCTTGCCTTGCATGCATGAGGCCCTGGGTTCGATTCCTCAGCACCACATAAGCAGAAAAAGCCAGAAGTAGCACTGTAGCTCAAGTAATAGAGCATTAGCCTTGAGCACAGACAGGCTCAGGGACAGCGCCCAGACCCAGAGTTCAAACACAAGGACTAGAAAAACAAAAACAAAAAACAGTGAAGTATAGTTATATACTGGGGGAATCCTGCAACATATCCCCCTTGGCTAACGCAGGAGTATATGCCTCAGTTTCCTTATCTGTAAACTGGGATAATTCTAGTCTAAATTGGTTGTGAGGCTCACAGAATTGAGTGGATGACGCACACACTTAAGTGCTTCCAGTTGGAAGATAAGATGCTGCTATGAGAGCAGCATCCTGTAGAGAATGAGCGTGCACATGCGTATATGTGTGTGTGTGTGCGTGTGTGCGCACACGTGCACGGGCACATAAGGTCCTGGAGCTTGAACTCAGGGTCTAGGTGCTGTCTCTGAGCTCTTTTTGCTCCAGGCTAACATTCTACCACTTTAAGCCACAGGACTACATCTGGTTTTCTGCTGGCTAATTGGAGGTAAGACTCTCCTGGGATTTCCTGCCCAGGCTGGCTTGGAACCACTGATCCTCAGATCTCAGCCTCCTGAGTAGCTAGGATTGCAGGTGTGAGCTAATGCCCAGCTACTTTGTTTTTCATATAGAGTCTCCTGCTTTTGCCCAGGCTGGCTTTAAACTGTAATTCTCCTATCTCTACCTCCCAAGTAGCTGGGATTATAGGTTTGTTCCACCAAGCCCCATCATTCTACTTTTACTCTGTGGATTTGCATATTTCTGGATCTTTCTAAGAACTTTCCTTTCTGCCTTTCTTTCCTTCTCCTTCCTTCCTCTCTTCCTTCCTTCCTTCCTT
>NW_012279735.1:0-1674 GCF_000151885.1 Dipodomys ordii
TCTTTCTTTCTTTCTTTCTTTCTTTCTTTCTTTCTTTCTTTCTTTCTTTCTTTCTTTCTTTCTTTCTTTCTTTCTTTCTTTCTTTCTTTTGGGTCAGGTCATGGGGCCTGAACTCTGGGCGTGGGTGCTGTCCCTCAGCTCTTCAGCTCAAGGCTAGTGCTCTACCACTTGAGCCGCAGCACCACTTCCGGCTTTTTTCTTTTTGCTTATGTGGTGCTGAGAAATCCAACCCAGGGTCTCATGCATGCAAGGCAAGCACTCTACCACTGAGCCACCTTCCCAGCCCTATCAGCACTGTTTCTTAAATACTTTTTGTTTGTTTGTTTGTTTTGGTTGTGGGCTTGAATTCTGGGCCTAGGCGCTGTCCCTGAGCTTTTTCCACTCAAGGTGAGAGCTCCACCAATTTGAGCCACCAGAGCCACTTGTGGGTTTTGAGTGATTAAATGGAGATAATAGTCTCAGACTTTCCTCCCCAGGCTGGCTTGGAGCAGTGATCTTCAGATCTCAGCTTCTGGTTTTATTTTTTGGCAGTTCTGGGGCTTAAACTCTGGGCCTGGGCACTGTCCCTGAGCTTCTTTTGCTTCAAGGCTAGCACTCTACTACTTAAGCCATAGCACCACTTCAGGCTTTTTCTGTTTATGTGGTACTGAGGAATCAAACCCAGGGCTTCAAGCATGCTAGGCAAGCACTCTACCACTAAGCCAGTCTCTGAGTAGTTAGGATTACATGTATGTACCACCAATGACCAGCTGGCCTTTTTTTTTTCTTTTCTTAAATTCTAAGGGTATACTTACATACAAATGATAGAGCTTTTATGAAGCTTACATTGTAATAGAAAATTAGAGTGGAGGGGCTGGGAAGGTGGCTCAGTGGTAGAGCGCTTGCCTTGCATGCATGAGGCCCTGGGTTCGATTCCTCAGCTCCACATAAGCAGAAAAAAGCCAGAAGTTGCACTGTGGCTCAAGTCGTAGAACTCTAGCCTTGAGCTGGAGAGCTGAGGGACACTGCCCAGGCCCAGAGTTCACCGACAGAAAGAGAGAGAGAGAAAGAGAAAGAGAGAGAGAGAGAGAAAAAAACAAAGAAAGAAAGAAGAAGAAAAATTAGAGCAGAAAATTAGAAAATTACACTGGAAAAAAATTTTGCCAGGTGCTGGTAGCTCACGCCTGTAATCCTAGCTACTCAGGATGCTGAGATCTGAGAATTGCAGTTCAAAGCCAGCCCAGGCAAGAAAGTTCTTGAGACTCTTTAATCACCAGAAAACCGGAAGTGGGGCTGTGGTTCAAAGTACCAGAGTCCTAGCTTTGAGCAAAAGAGCACAGGGACAGTTCCTAGCCCCTGAGTTCAAGTCCCATGACCAACCAAAAAAAAAAAAAATTCCACCAATGGCCAGGCATGGTGGCTCATATCTTCAATCCTAGTCCTTAGAAAGCAGAAATGTAGATCATATGGGCTGGGAAGGTGGCTCAGTGGTAGAGTGCTTGCCTTACATGCATGAGGCCTTGGGTTCAATTTCTTAACACCACATAAGCAGAAGACAAAAAAAAAAGAGTCTCATAGACTTAAAATAAAAAAAGAGGGGGGGGGGCTGGGAAGGTGGCTCAGTGGTAGAGCGCTTGCCTTGCATGCCTGAGGCCCTGAGTTCGATTCCTCAGCACCACATAAGCAAAAAGTAAA
>NW_012279736.1:0-1340 GCF_000151885.1 Dipodomys ordii
AGACTCACCCCACAGGCACGTCCTGAGGTCCACTTACCGCATAAGTCCCTGGAACTCACCCAGGTTCAAGGTCACCCTGCCCTCTTAGTAAAGGGGAAGGGGTTCTCAAGGTCACTTCCCTGTGCTTAGTCCAGATTAGGAATCAAGAAATGGGTGCCCGGTAACTTCCTACCACCAATTAGTGGGTTGATTAGGATCCGGCCATCTTTGAGACATGAAGTTCTCAGAGCTGCAGGACCTATTTCGATTGCCTGTCTAGCACGCTTTTATTAAATCTGAACAATATACTGCCCTGGTTAGGACAAAAGCTCTGCGGGGCTGCTGGACCCTGGGGGAGAGGGAGATAGGATTCTCTTCCCTCCTGCAGGCATTGAGGCTGTGTGAGTCTGTGTGTATGAATGTGTGTGTGTGCCTGTGACTATGTGCATGTATGGCTGTGTGTGTGACTGTGTATGGCTGTGTGTGTGACTGTGTGCACATATAGCTGTGTATGCCTGCGCGTGACTGTGTGCATGTATGGCTGTGTGTGTGACTGTGTGCACATATGGCTGTGTATATCTGTGTGTGACTGTGTGCATGTGACTTTGTGCATGTATGGCTCTGTGTGTGTCTGCGTGTGACTTTGTGCGTGTATGGCTATGTTTGTCTGCATGTGACTTTGTGCGTGTATGGCTCTGTGTGTCTGCATGTGACTGTGTGCATGTATGGCTGTGTCTGCGTGTGACTGTGTGCGTGTATGGCTGTGTCTGCGTGTGACTTTGTGCGTGTATGGCTGTGTGTGTCTGCATGTGACTTTGTGCGTGTATGGCTGTATGGGTCTGCATGTGACTGTGCGTGTATGGCCCTGTGTGTCTGCGTGTGACTGTGTGCATGTATGGCTGTGTCTGCGTGTAACTGTGCGTGTATGGCTCTGTGTGTCTGTGTGACTGTGTGCATGTATGGCTGTTTGTGTCTGTGTGTTACTGTGTGCATGAATAGCTGTGTGTGTCTGCATGTGACTTTGTGCATGTATGGCTGGTGTGTCTGCATGTGACTGTGCATGTATGGCTCTGTGTGTCTGTGTGTGACTGTGTGCATGTATGGCTGTGTGTGTCTACATGTGACTTTGTGCATGTATGGCTGTGTGTGTCTGCATGTGACTTTGTGTGTGTGTGTGTATGGCTCTGTGTGTCTGCATGCGACTTTGTGCATGTATGGCTGTGTCTGCGTGTGACTGTGTGCATGTGACTTTGTGCATGTATGGCTCTGTGTGTGACTTTGTGCGTGTATGGCTCTGTGTGTCTGCGTGTGACTGTGTGCGTGTATGGCTGTCTGCGTGTGACTGTGCGTGTATATGACTG
>NW_012279737.1:0-1411 GCF_000151885.1 Dipodomys ordii
CCCTCAAGGCAGTGCCTTGTTATCGTTAGGTTTTTAAAAAGAGGTAGCCGAGTAAGAACAGCAGCACGCACGTGGTATTCAGGTAAGGGGTAGGTTTATTCAGTAGACCTGCTGGGACCAGGCAAGGTTGGCACTCCATGCGGCTGGGAAAGGCCTAGGAAAGAGAGAGAGCTGGGAAAGAGAGAGGAAAGAGAGAGAAAAGAGCTTGAGAAGAGCTAGACAAGAGCAGAGAGAGAGGTAGCCGAGTAAGAACAGTAGTACTCACATAGTATTCAGGTAAGGGGTAGGTTTATTCAGTAGACCTGCTGGGACCAGGCGAGGTTGGCACTCCACATGGCTGGGAAAGGCCTGGGAATGAGAGAGAGCTGGGAAAGAGAGGAAAGAGAGAGGAAAGAGCTAGAAAAGAGCAGTGAGAGAGAGCCTCTGGGCCTGGGCTAGGCCTTATCTAGGGTATGGGTGGAGAAAGGCATGGCCACATCAAATTCAGATGTGACCTCAGTGGATGCAGATGTGACCTCTTCCAGGTGTCCCAGTTGCCTAGGTAATGCAGGTACTGGGTGGAGACTTTGCTGTGAGGAGGGTGGAGTCTGCTGGCCATCCAGGAGTGGACTTTACAGCAATAGCACTCTAAGACATGGGGAGTGAAACATGGTTTGGAACTTCAGGCTGTTATCTACTTTACTTTGTCACTCTTCTCTTTCTCCATATATTCCAATGCCCTACTTCGCTTTTGTGATTCCTGATGTTCTTCCTCGGTTCAGAATATAGTCTCAATGTTGTGTTTTTCTTTTTTTCTTTTCTTTTTTGTCAGTCATGGGGCTTGAACTCTGGGCCTGGGTGCTGTCCCTCAGCTCTTCAGCTCAAGGTGAGCATTCTACTGCCACAGCACCACTTCCACCAACTTTTTGTTTTACTATAACCTTTCTCATTCATGGATTTCTTTCAATATCATCATCATCATCATTATTTTCAAGTAGCTGTACAAAGGGGGTTGGATTTAACGTCAGTTTATGAGTATAATGCCTCTTGATCATCTACTCCTGAAAGGAAATTAAGATGGAAGTAGAGAGAAATGATGTTTCTGAATTTTCTAATAGAATGATGTAGAGAGTTTATAAAAGACAAATAATATCCAGAGAATATCACTAAACTTGGATTTGATTCACCTAGGCACTGGATTATGAAATGACTCCCCAGTTAGCACAAATATAAAGCAAAAATTGGGAACAACCTCCTTAAAGCATATGAATTAGATGTTTGTAAAGATAAATGACATTTTTTAAATTTAATTTAATTTTATTTGTGAACATACTGTACAGAGGGGTTACAATTACATGGACAGGATAATGCGTACATTTCTTACCAAGCATTGCAGCCTCCTCCTTTGCCATCTTGTTTCTTTTCATGTGAG
>NW_012279738.1:0-2151 GCF_000151885.1 Dipodomys ordii
GTGGGGCCTGAACTCTGGGCCTGGGTGCTGTCCCTCAGCTCTTCAGCTCAAGGCTAGCACTCTACCACTTGAGCCACAGCGCCACTTCTGGCTTTCTTCTTTTTGCTTATGTGGTGCTGAGGAATTGAACCCAGCGCCTCATGCATGCAAGGCAAGTGCTCTACCACTAAGCCAACTTCCCAGCCCCAATTTTTTAAATAATGTTTTGCACCTGTGATATTTAAACCAAGACCCACACTCTTCCTCCCCACTCCCAGCTTTAGTGAGACAGAAACTATGTTAGTCAGCCTGTATAGTCAGGAACAAAGCTGTCTCTCCCACAGATCCTAAACTATAGTTAAAGTGTAAGGGTACCTGCAAAACCAAGGGGATTGTAATAAAAAAGCTTGGAGAATGATAGAAGTCCTTAAAGACTCAGGCTAAACTCTAGATGTCTGTCCACATCAGAAGAAAAATTGCCATCTCTATTTGTGGATAGCCTAATGTTTATATGGAATATCCTAAAGAATTCACCAAAACATATTCAAACTAATTATGAAAATTCATCAATAAATGAGTTTAGCAAGATTTCACAGACATAAAGTCAATATTTAAATAAATCAATTCAATTTCTATGCACTTATGATGAACAATCAACCATGATATTAAGAACACAATGTCATTATAAGATTCCCCCAAGAGGATGAAATACTTGGGAACTCATTTAACAAAAAAGTTCAAAACTCATTCTTAGAATGAGCTAATATTTGTTAAATTACAGCTCTAACTAAATGAGAAAAACTGTCATGTTCATGCATTTGAGGCTTAATATTGTTAAGATGGCAATGTTTCCCAAATTGGCATACAGATTCAAGATAATGAATACTAGAAACATGGTTGGCTTCTTTATAGAAATTGACAAGTTAATTCTAAAATACTTTATAGTTATAAAGAAATCAAAGTACCAAAATTAATATATTGAAAACGAAGAATAAAGTTGGAGGACTCACACATTTTAATTTCAAAACTTCAGAAGTAAATTGGAAGAGGATGTCTCATGCCTATAATCCTAGCTATTCAGGAGGCTGAGGTCTGAGGCTAGTGGTTTGAAGCCAGTCCAGGCAGGAAAGTCTGAGACTCTTATCTTTAATTAACCACCAAAAACACACAAAAAAGGATTTGTGGCTCAAGTGGTGGAGCACAAGCGTTGAGCAAAAAGTTCAAACCCAGTTGAGTATAACCCTAGGGCTGGCAAAAAAAAAAAAAAACCTTTAAAAATATGGGGTTGGGAAAGTGACTCAGTGGTAGAGTGCTTGCTTTGCATGCATGAGGCCCTGGGTTCGATTCCTCAGCACCACATAAGCAGAAAAAGCTGGAAGTGGCGCTGTGGCTCAAAGTGGTAGAGCCTTGAGCTGAAGAGCTAAGGGACAGTGCCCAGGCCCAGAGTTCAGGCCCCATGACCAGCAAAAAGCAAACAATAAAAATAATGCTGGGCCAGGTGCCAGTAAGCTCATGCCTGTAATCCTAGCTACTCAGGAGGCTGACATCTGAGGATTGCAGTTCGAAGCCAGCCTGGACAGGAAAGTCCATAAGACTCTTATCTCTAATAAACGACCAGAAAACCGGATGTAGCACTGTGGCTCAAGTGGTAGAGCTGAAAAGCTCAGAGACAGCACCCAGGGGCAGAGTTCAAGCCCCATGATTGACCCCCCCCAAAAAAAAAACAAAGAAAGCTGAATGCGGTGATACATGCCTATAATCCCAACTATTCAGGAAGTAGAAGTAGGAGAATCATGGTCTAAGACTGGGAGTGTGATCCAAGTGGTGAAGTAGTATGGTCCTGGCATAGGAAAGACTAAGTCCTAATCTAATCCCCACTGCTACAATGAAGAAAGGATGAAGGGAGGAAGAGAAAGAGGAAGGGAAAGAGAAGGAGGGAAAGAGGAAGGGAAGAAAGGAAGGAAGTAGCATTGTGGCTCAAGTGAAAGAGCGCTTGAGCTAAAGAGCTGGAGGACAGTGTCCAGGCCCAGAGTTCAAGCCCCACAACTGACATAAAGAAGAAAGGAAGGAAGGAAGAAGGAAGGGAGGGAGGGAGGGGGGGAGGGAGGAATAAGATATTTCACATCTTCTAAAACAAAATCAAAAAAATGAGATGAGATGACAAAGTATTGG
>NW_012279739.1:0-1545 GCF_000151885.1 Dipodomys ordii
TTTTTCTTTTTGCTTATATGGTGCTGAGGAATCGAACCCAGGGCCTCAGGCATGCAAGGCAAGCGCTCTACCACTGAGCCACCTTCCCAGCCCTGCATGAGACTCTTATCTCCAATTAACCACCAAAAAGCCAGTAGAATTGTGGCTCAAAATGAGAGAGCTCTAGCCTTGAACACAAAAGTTCAGGGACAGTGCCAAGGCCCTGATTTCAAGCCCTAGCACTGACATAAAAATTTTTTTTTTAAAAAAAGAATGGTGTCTTTCAAAATCCATAAAGCTTCTACCCAATAAGACAGAGATTTACTTCCTGTCTCTTCAGTACCACAGCCAGGGAAGAATCACAAACTGACCTCTGCATTGATAACTTTGCTTCTATGCTACACTTCAGTCACTACACCTGTTCACACACATTCTTTCAACCTCAGTTTCACTTGCCCAAAAGCATTCTCCCTGCTTTTGCAGTCAAAAGCCCTTGACCTAAAGAATTAAGCAAAAAGTAAAGTGTTTGGAATTGGGGATGAAGAACGGCGGCAAGGGCCCAAGAATGAATCCACACCACACAACACAAATCTTCGGTACCTGGAGTGTGACAAGCAGAAATGCAGTAGCTGTCATGCACAGGCAAGATGCCAGAAGCTTCCTCCTGTGAACCCGAACCATGCTGCCTTGCCCTAGGTGACTGACAGAGGGCAAGCCTGGTTTTCACGTTCTCACGTTTTCACATCAGCCCCATCGCCTGAGACAATTTCACATGGAGGAACCATCTGGATGCCAACTTCCTGTACTGCCATTCCTGCTGCGAGCTAATCTCCATGAAGGACTGAGATTCGAGCCTCTGAGTAGGCCTGGCTGGGCATCAACTGAAAACAGCATGCCGTCTTCTTAAGCTATCAGCAGAGCAGCTGGAGATTCTTCAGCCACGAAGACATCAAAAATAAGATGCTGTAACAAATGAACAGATAATCTTTTAGCCACAAGGCAGGGTATTTAATAAATGTAGTCTTCCTGCAAGGTGACATGTAAAGGCACAATAGTTTTAGACTAAAAGGAACTTTTCAGTTCATGTAGTCCTAATATGTCACTCACTGATACACCAACCAAGATCAGAGTGCTAAGGCAACCACTGAAGGCCACACACGTCCATTAGAGAAGAGAACCTATTCTACAGATTATAGAACCTATTCTATAATCTAAACTTCCCTTTCCATCTAATTTCTTTGCCATTGGAATATTGAATAACAGACATCATTTACATATGAAACCATTTCTTTCTATCTATGTTTCTATCTATGTTTCAAAGGAGAAAATTCTTTTTAAAAGGAGGATTTTATACGAAAAAACTGAGAGAAAGCAAGGGAAAGAGTAACATTGTCCAAAAAATTTTACTCTTTACCTGACTTATGTAATTGTAACCCCTTTATACATCAGTTCTTTTAAAAGAAAGAAAGAAAGAGGAATTTATTCTTATTTATTTATTTGGGTCTGGTCGTGGGGCCTGAACTCTGGGCCTAGGCGCTGTCCCTCAGCTCTTCAGCTCAAGGCTAG
>NW_012279740.1:0-2739 GCF_000151885.1 Dipodomys ordii
CCTTCCCATCCCTTCCCAGCCTCTCCCCACCCCCCCATCCAATCCTCCCCCCCCAACCCCCCCACCAAAGTTGTAAAGTTCGTTTTCGACATGACAACTTGTACTTCTCATTGTTGCAAATAGTTCTTTTACATCTTTGGTTAGTTTAATGCCTAAATATTTTATTTTTTGGGGGGGGGCTATTGTGAATGAGGTTGCTTCTTTATTTCCCTCTCTGCTTGTACATTGTCGTAGTACAGGAAGGTGACTGATTTTTGTGGGTTGACTTTGTATCCTGCTACTTTGCTGAAGTGCTTTTTAATTTCTAAGAGTTTGGGGATGGAGTTTTTGGGATTATGAAGGTATAGTATCATGTCATCTGCAAAAAGGGATAGTTTAACTTAATTCTTCCCTATGTGGATCCATTTAATGTCTTTTTATTTTTTTGTCTTATAGCCTTGGCTAAGGGTTTCAGGACTATACTGAAGAGGAGTGGAGACAGTGGGCATCCTTTCCTGGTTCCTGATTTTAGGAGACTTGGTTGTAGTTTTTCCCATTAAGTATATTGGCTATTGGTCTGTTGAATATGGCTTTTATTGTTTTAAGGAATGTTCCTTCTATTACTATTTTTTCCAGAACTTTTAACATGTATGAATGTTGCATCTTTTTCAAAGCCTTTTCTGCATCAGTGGAGGTAATCATGTGGTTCTTGACCTTGGATCTGTTGATGTGTTGGATTACATTTAATGATTTACATATGTTAAACCATCTCTGCATCTCTGGGATGAAGACTACCTGGTTGTAGTGTATATTTTTTATGTGTTTCTGGATTCTGTTAGCTAGAATTTTGTTAAGAATCTTTGCATCTGTGTTCATTAAGGAGATTGGTCTGTAGTTCTCTTTTTTTGTTGTGTCTTTCCCTGGTTTGGGGATGAGCGTGATATTGGTATCGTAGAATGAGTTTGGGATAGCTCCCTCCTTCTCTGTTTCTCTGAAGAGCTTGAGGAGTATGGGTATTAGTTCTTCTTTAAAGGTCTTATAGAATTCTGTTGTGAATCCATCTGGTCCTAGGCTTTTCCTTGTTGGAAGACTTCTGATTGCTTCCGTTATCTCGTTGTAAGATATTGGCTTATTTAATTGATTTACTTCTTTGAACAATTTGGGCAACTTGTATTTCTCAAAAAATGTATCCATTTCTGCTGGGTTTTCTTTCTTTAGAGAGTATAACTATTGAAAATAGTTCTTTATAATTGTTTGGATATCTTGGGTATTTGTTGTGGTTTTTCCCGTGGCATCCATCAACTTGTTAATATGGGTTTCATCTCTTCTTTTCTTGATTAATCTTGCCAAAGATCTGTCAATTTTATTTATTTTTTCAAAGAACCAGCCTTTTGTTCTATTAATTTTACTTATAATTTCCCCATTCTCTATCTCATTAATTTCCCTCTTAATTTGATTATCTGGCTCTGTCTAATAACTTTAGGTTCCATTTTTTCATGTTTTTCTAGGTGTTCTAATTGCAACATGAGGTTATTTAATTTGTCTGTTGTTGTTTTCTTGATGTGGGCACTGAGGGTGATAAATTTGCCCCTCGTGACTGCTTTTACTGTGTCCCACAAGTTTCTTTGTGATGTGTCTTCCTTTTCATTGAATTGTAGGAACTTTTTAATTTCTTCTCTAATTTCTTCTGTTACCTGGGAGTTGCTTAGAAGTATGCTGTTCAATTTCCATGAATTTGAGTAACTTCTGTGGTAGGCTTTGTTATTGAAAACTAGCTTGATTCCACTGTGGTGGGATAGGATACAGGGGATTATGTCTATCCCCTTGTATTTGCTTAAGTTCCTTGCATGAATTATGATATAGTCTATTTTGGAGAAAGTTCCATGAACTGCTGAGAAGAACGTGTACTGTGTTGTTTTTGGGTGAAATACTCGGTAGATGTCAGTTAGTTCTGCTTGAAGTATGGCCTCACTTAATTTGGTTGCTTTTTAACCAATCCTCTGGTTGGTAGACCTGTCCTTTGGTGAGAGTGGGGTATTAAAGTCTCATAGTATTATCGTACTTGGATCTATTTTATTCTGTAAGTTTGAGAGTATTTGCTTAACATATTTGGGTGCTCCAATGTTTGGGGAGTATAAGTTGATAATGGTAAGATCCTCCTCTTGGATTCTTCCCTGTATTAATATGTAGTGTCCATCCTTGTCTTTTTGTATTAATTTTAATGAAAAATCTATTTTGTCAGATATCAGGATAGCTACTCCTGCTTTCTTACTGGGGGCATTTGATTGGTAGATCCTTTTCCAACCCTTCACTCTGAGCTCGTTTGTTTGTTTGGCTGAGAGGTGGGTCTCCTAAAGGCAACAGATGGATGGGTCTTGTTTTCTGATCCAATATACAGTTTCTTTTCTTTTGTTTGGTGAATTAAGTCTGTTAATATTTAAGGTTATTTTAGAGAGATACATTGTGATTCTTGTCATTCCCTGTTTTCTTTCTTTTCTTTCTTCCTGTGCTTACTAAGTTAGACATCTATTAATACCTCTCTGGTGCGGGTCCCTGTTACTGGTTGTTTTCTTCAGTTTGTGTTCCCCATCTTTGTATTCTTTGTAATGCTGGATTATTGTTTATAAATTCATTTAGTTCTTTACTATAAAAAATTTTCATTTCTCTTGTGGAGGAGATGGGGAAAAACCAGTTGTTTAAGGATACAGGTGGACCTGTTGCAACAATGAGAAGTACAAGTTGTCATGTCCAAAACGAGCT
>NW_012279741.1:0-2031 GCF_000151885.1 Dipodomys ordii
AAAAAAAAAAAAAGAATGAAAATATTGAAAGTTCTCTCCATGTTCTTCCTCACAAAAAAGAAAAAAAATGTCGGACACATGGCCTCAAATAGCAGAGCACCTGCCTAGCAAGCAGAGCCAGAGTTCAAGTCCTAGTGCTGCTCTTTTCTTCTTTGCTCCCTCATTCCCTGAAATTGGCCTTTTAACAGAAATTCTTGGAACAGATAGAAAACAAAAGAGATCTTGGGATAACAGGAAGAAAGACCATGGTAAACAAACTGACTGCAGTTACTTTCCTCAAAAATTACAAACTTCCAGATTTAATCAGAATGAAGTAGATAACTTGAATAATACTGTAAGCACTCGGGGAGGTTTAATTTGTTAAAACTTTTAAGCTCTTGAAATGGAAACCTAAGCTCAGATGGTTTCACTGGAGGATTCTGCCAAACATTTAGAGAAGAATTAAAGCCAATTTTATAGAAAGTATGAAGAGCAAATGAGAAATTCATAACAAAACCAAGGATCACAGCAAAAGAGGGGAGAGCAATGTCTCTGAGTATACAGATGTAATATCCAGGAAGACAATGTAAAAGTCCAGGAGCATCCAATTAGTAATATGTGAAATGAATTACACATCACAACCAATCAGAGTCTTCCAGGGATGCCAAGCTGGGTCACTATTAGAAAATCTGCCAATAGAATCTGCCATATTACAATAAAGGAAAATTATATGATTCTGTGTTGATGCTGAAAAAGCAACTGACAAATTTCAACAGCTATCTATGATAAGAACTAAGCAAAGAGGAAAGGAGGGAACTTCCTCAATTTAGTATAGAGTCACTGCCACAAAAAACCCACAGCTGATGTGGTCACAATCAGGAAAATGCAAATGTGTTCTCCCAAGACTGGGTCAAAGCAGACATGGCTGCTATCGCTGATCCTGTATAGCATAATGCTAGGAGCTTTGTGTGTGTGTGTGGGGGGGGGGCTGAACTTGAGCTCTTTAGCTCAAGGCTAGCACTCTACCACTAGTGCCATTTCCAGCTTTTTCTGCTTATACGGTGCTGAGGAATCAAACCCAGGGACTCATGCATGCAAAGCAAGCACTCTACCACTGAGCCACCTTCCCAGCCCAATGCTGGGAGATTTTTTTTTTTTGGGGGGGGGTCCGGTCGTGGGGCATGTACTCTGGGCCTGGGCGCTATCCCTCAGCTCTTCAGCTCAAGGCTAGTGCTCTACCACTTGAGCCACAGTGCCACTTCTGGCTTTTTTCTTTTTGCTTATGTGGTACTGAGGAATCGAACCCAGGGCCTCAGGCATGCAAGGCAAGCGCTCTACCATTGAGCCACCTTTCCAGCCCCCAGTGCTGGGAGATTTTAACAGCAGATCTCTTTAGATTGATCCCAGAAGCACAGTCCACAAAAGCAACAATTGATAGGTTAGATCATCAGAATAAAAACTTTCAAAGTTTTAACTGATAGTCTCAGCTGGGTACTGGTAGCTTATACCTGTAATCCTAGCTACTCAGGAGGCTGAGATCTGAACATCAAGGTTCAAAGCCAACCTGGGCAGGAGATTCTGTAGGAATCTTATCTCCAATATACTAACTGGAAATGACACTGTGGCTCAAGTGGTAGAGCATTAGCCTTGAGCAAAAGAAGCTGAGGGTCAGCTAGGTGCCAGTGGCTCATGCCTGTAATCCTAGCTAGTCAGGAGGATCACAGTTCAACACCAGCCTGGGTAAGAAAGTCTGTGAGCCTCTGATCTCTAATTAAATCACAGAAAAA
The DNA here is from genome assembly GCF_000151885.1 of Dipodomys ordii. Taxonomy (NCBI): domain Eukaryota; kingdom Metazoa; phylum Chordata; class Mammalia; order Rodentia; family Heteromyidae; genus Dipodomys; species Dipodomys ordii. The sequence continues at coordinate 1,767 of NW_012279741.1, forward strand.
GCCAAAAGTAGTACTGTGGCTCAAGTGGTAAGAGTACTAGCCTTGTGCAAAAGGAGCTCAGGGACAATGGCTAGACAACACCCCCCTCCCCCCGCCCCCAGCCAACTCTGACATTGCAGCCGGATGTATGCACTGGTATGCTGCTGGGCTCTTTCTGCCCCCCACCCCCTTTCCTTTCCCTTCCTTCCTTCCTTCCTTCCTTCCTTCCTTCCTTCCTTCCTTCCTTCCTTCCTTCCTTCCTTCCTTCCTTCCTTCCTTCCTCCTC
>NW_012279742.1:0-1215 GCF_000151885.1 Dipodomys ordii
CACTTCCAGCTTTTTTCTTTTTGCTTATGTGGTGCTGAGGAATTGAACCCAGGGCCTCAGGCATGCAAGGCAAGTGCTCTACCACCGAGCCACCTCCCCAGCCCCATATTTTTAATCTATTTGAATATACACTTGAACTCTGGGCCTGGGCGCTGTCCCAGAGCTCTTCAGAGATTTTTAAAAAGTAGTTGTACAAAGGGTTTACCATGCAACAGATCCCATTATAAGTACAGTTCATCTTGGTCAATATCACTCTTCAATGTTTTCTCTTATGCCTCCCAACCCAACTTCTCCCCTTAGTTTTTCTATTTTCATAGGGTCTGCATTGAATATTATGACTCTAATAATTTTGGGGAGGCAATATGGAAGTATAGACTCATTCATATTCCTACAGAAAAATAGATAATTTAACGCAACTGTTCACATATCTGAAAATAGAGAAATAACACATAAACCCACACCCACTCCTATATAAATTCCTACTCAAGAAACTCTTCCTTGAATTTCATCTCAGGATGAATGGGAACATACTTGTTTTCCTGTGTTGCTCAACCCTTTTTTTTTAAATTGTAAAGGTAATATACAGAGGGGTTACAGTTAACATAAGTCAGGTAATGAGTACATTTCTTTTTGGACAGTGTCATCTCCTTCCTCATTTTCTCCAGTGTTCCCCCTCCCGATCCACCTTCCCCCCTATGTTGTATTGTTCATTTCCAACACAGTGTCTGATGAGTATCACTGCTGAATTGGTTCACCATTGGAAGTGCCATTTCTGTGCTTCCTTTTCCCCTCCACAAATCAGATAAATGTATATACAAGACAAAGGGTACAAAAATCAAAAAGGGGCCAAAGGGGAATAAACAAAAAACAGCAACTGCAAGCAGTACAATAAACAACCTCATTTCCAATTCTTGGAGTTCATTTTGATGAGTACTTTATGTGATCATATGTACACAGCTATTGGTGGCTCAACCCTTTTATCACTACTTTCTCAACAGTTAGGAAATACAGTTATGTTATTGGATGGTAGCATTCAAGTTAGTGCATTCACTGAGATTTCTCATTTATAAACAATAGCAGATAGGCTCATCTAATGCTCTGGAAACTTATGACATCCATTTATGTCAATATAGGATGTAAATAATCTCAAAAGTGGGGCTGGGAAGGTGGCTCAGTGGTAGAGCGCTTGCCTTGCATGCCTGAGGCCCTGGGTTC
>NW_012279743.1:0-1291 GCF_000151885.1 Dipodomys ordii
CTCTACCACTTGAGCCACAGCGCCACTTGCGGCTTTTTTCTTTTTGCTTATGTGGTGCTGAGGAATCGAACCCAGGGCCTCATGCATGCAAAGCAAGCACTCTACCACTGAGCCACCTTCCCAGCCCCTTGCACCAAAAATTTTTTTAAAATGAGGGGCTGGGAAGGTGGCTTAGTGGTAGAGCGCTTGCCTTGCATGCATGAGGCCCTGGGATCGAGTCCTCAGTACCACATAAGCAGAAAAAGCTGGAAGTGGTGCTATGGCTCAAGTGGTAGAGCACTAGCCTTGAGCTGAAAGCTGAGGGACAGCACCCAGGCCCAGAGTTCAAGCCCCACAACCAAAAATAAATAAATAAATAAAAAATTTTAAAAAATCAGGCAGCCTGGTGGCTCACACCTATAATCCTAGCTACTCTGGAGACTGAGATCCACCTCAATTCAAAGCCAGCACAGGCAGAGAAGACCATGAGACCATCTTATCTCTAATTAACCAGTGTGTGGGGCAGGGGAACAATTAAGCAGTGGTAAAATGCCAACCTTGAGTGGGGGCAGAGGTTGCCACTAAATAAGTTAATAGGTAACAGCCTATGAGAGAAGATATTCCCAGCACCAATGATAAAGATATCCTACAGGCCAGGTGAGGTGGCTTGCACCTATAATCCTAGCTGAGACCTGAGGGTCATGATTCAGAGCCAGCCAAGGCAGAGAAACCTAGGAGACTGCTTATCTCCAAATAATCTCAAAAAGCTAGAAGCAAGGCAAGGCTCACAGACATGGAAGGAAGGTAGCCAAGTTGAAAAGCACCCACTACAGTGATTTCCACTTACAGAAGTTGACAGCAGGGCCAGCAGATGTAGAGCACCACAGTGCCAGCCACAGGCCTGTTTTCAGGCATTTGCCTTGGGTTGCCAATGCGGCCTACACGTGGCAGTGTACTCTTCTCGAATAGTCTCGCCAACATAAATAGGTTTGTTTGTGACAGGATATTGCTATCTGGCACAGGCTAGCTTCAAACTCACTATACACCTGGGCTACCCTTGAATTTCAGTATTCCTGACTCTGCCTCCTGAGTGCTGGAATTACAGGCCTGAATCACCATGCTCAGCACACAAATGGACAGGAAAGACAGAACTTGAACAGTGTGATGGGGCTGGGAAGGTGGCTCAGTGGTAGAGCGCTTGCCTTGCATGCCTGAGGCCTGGGTTCGATTCCTCAGCACCACATAAGCAAAAAGAAAAAAGCCAGAAGTGGCGCTGTGGCTCAAGTGGTAGAGCGCTAGCCTTGAGCTGAAG
>NW_012279744.1:0-1366 GCF_000151885.1 Dipodomys ordii
TGGGAAGGTGGCTCAGTGGTAGAGTGCTTGCCTTGCATGCATGAGGCCCTGGGTTTGATTCCTCAGCACCACATAAGTAGAAAAAGCCGGAAGTGGTACTATGGCTCAAGTGGTAGAGTGCTAGCCTTGAGCTGAAGAGCTGAGGGACAGCGCCCAGGACCAGAGTTCAGGCCCCACAATAGACATAATAATAATAATAATAGACATTTTTTGAAAATCTGTAAGTCTCTTAGTTCTTTTTAAAAGCAGAGCATTTTGTAAAGTCTAAAGTGGCCTGGTTGGAAGTTTCATCCCTTGAAAGGAATAGGTAATAGCAAGTGCTGCTCAGGCTTTCTTTTGATCAGAACAGACCTGTTAATGATGTGCGGTGCTGAGAGATTGGGATACAGTGAGCCCATCTCTGAAGGCAAGCTGTGTTTCTTCAGACTTAAAGCTTGGGAAAAGCAGATTTCAAAAGTCTAAAATAGATGATCTCATAGTGAGAATCTCTGAAATGGAGTAGAGCTAAAATAAGATGGCTCTAAAAATAAAATCCAGAACCTAAAATTGCAAATTATTCTGATGAGGAAGAAAAAGAGGAGGCATCCAGAGAAAACAGCCTTTTTACTGATGAGCCCAGATTTGAAGAGGAAACACACAAGGATGAAAGGAGGGATTCATGATCAAGAGTATCTATAGAAAATGTCACCAACTTTTCGGGATGTCAGAGGTCAGCAAGAACACAGAAAAAGTTGAGTTTTTTAGATTGTGAGCATAGGAATTGGGAAAGAAGAGGCATCCAATCTGTGTCAGCAACCAGAGTGGTTTCCTTTTTCTCACATGGGAGGAGAAAACCTTCAGAGCACACATAAGATTGAAAAATTTTCCTACAAGTGACAGAAAGAAGACAAAATTACTTCACCTCTAATTCACTGTGTCCTTTGCCAATATGGAGTCTCTGATTTAAGATGACCACACATCCTAGGCTGCTTAGCATGGGCCCAATTTATACATATGGTCCAGGTATAAGGATTGCTGATGTTCCATATCATTCTCAGAAGTATCCCAATCTGACAATCATCCAATTAATAAATGGATAATTAAATTGGACAGTTAGTTCTCAAAAAGAGTAGTGCAAATGGCTAAGAGAAACATGAAGAAATGTTCAACATCTTTAGCCATAAGGAAAATGCAAATCACAATCACACTGAGATTTCATCTCACCCAGTCTGAAGAATAACAAGCATCCAGAAAACAAACAAGGGGCTGGGAAGGTGGCTCAGTGGTAGAACGCTTGCCTTGCATGCATGAGGCCCTGGGTTCGATTCCTCAGCACCACATAAGCAAAAAAAAAAGCCAGAAGTGGCGCTGTGGCTCAAGTGGTAGA
>NW_012279745.1:0-1211 GCF_000151885.1 Dipodomys ordii
ACATAAGCAAAAAGAAAAAAGCCAGAAGTGGTGCTGTGGTTCAAGTGGTAGAGCGCTAGCCTTGAGCTGAAGAGCTGAGGGACAGTGCCCAGGCGAGGAGTTCAGGCCCCACGACTGGACCCGCCTCCCCCCCCCAAAAAAAAAAAGAAAAGAAAAATAAGGGTAAATGATGCATAAGGAAAACTAGTGGATTTGGAGAAGACATTTTTTCTAATATTGGATTTGAGCCATGTCACTGTGTGATCTGGTGGCCAAGTTCAGATTTTGTTAAAATTGAATGTATCATTTTAACATCAGATCTATGTACTTCAAGTGCATTGAGTTGATGATATTAAGAAAAATAATATCATTATGAAATTTTTTTTTTGAGTCCAGTTGTGGGGCCTGAACTCTTGGCCTGGGTGCTGTCCCTCAGCTCTTCAGCTCTAGGCTAGCGCTCTACCACTTGAGCCACAATGCCACTTCCGGCTTTTTTTCTTTTTGCTTATGTGGTACTGAGGATTCGAACCCAGGGCCTCATGAATGCAAGGCAAGCGCTCTATCACTGAGCCACCTTCCCAGACTCCATTATGAAAATTTTTGATGGAATAATAAAACTACAATTGTTCTTAAAAATTCACATACAAGTTGGCTACGCTTATAATCCTAACTACTCAGGAGGCTGAGATCTTAAGATCACAGTTTGAAGCCAGCCTCGGCAGAAAAGATTGGGAGAATCTTATCTCTAACCACAAAAATTTGGAAGTAGTGCTGTGTTTCAAGTGATAAAACACTAGCCTTGAACACAAAAGCTCAGGGACAGTGGCCAGGCCCAGAGTTCAAGACTCAAGACCAGAAAACCAACAAACAACAAAAAACAGTAACAAAAAAAATTAAGTCCACTGGCTACTGCCAGATTGTTCTCAATGGCTCTATAAACTTGTATCCTTTTAGTAATGTTTTTGTAATTTTTATTTAAATTATTTCCATAAAGTTTTGTCTTTTGTCATGGGTTGTATTTGATGCCACTAATTGTCCAGTTTCACTGTTTTCTGTTCTTGATTTAAGGAATTAATTTTTAGGGTGTGTGTGTGTGTGTGTGTGTGTGTGTGTGTGTGTGTGTGTGGTGTGTGTGTGTGTGTGTGTGTGTGTGGTGTGTGTGTGTGTGTGTGTGTGTGTGTGTGTGTGTGTGTGTGTACTTTGGGACTTGTTGTCTTACTTGACTTGTTTGC
>NW_012279746.1:0-2533 GCF_000151885.1 Dipodomys ordii
AGTGTAGGTGTGTAGAAGGTATGGAATGTGGTGTGAAGTTCAGGGTGTATAGAAGGTATTGAATGTGGTGTGAAGTGTAGGTGTGTAGAAGGTATCGATTGTGGTGTGAAGTTCAGGGTGTATAGAAGGTATTGAATGTGGTGTGAAGTGCAGTGCGTAGAAGGTATTGAATGTGATATGAAGTGCAAGGTGTGTAGAAGGTATGGAATGTGGTGTGAAGTGCAGAGGGTCTAGAAGGTATAAAATGTGGTGGGAAGTGTAGGCTGTGTAGAAAATATGGGATATGGTGAGAAGTGCACGGTGTATTGAAGGCATTGAATGAGGTGTGAAGTGTAGGGTGTGTAGAAAGTACTGACTGTGGTGTGAAGTGCAGCATGGGTAGAAAGTATCAAATGTGGTGTAAAGTGCAGGGTGTGTAGAAGGTATGGAATGTGGTGTGAAGTGTAGGTGTGTAGAAGGTATGGAATGTGGTGTGAAGTGTAGGTGTGTAGAAAGTATTGAGTGTGGTGTGGAGCGTAGGTTGTGTAGAAGGTATGGAATGTGGTGTGAAGTGTAGGGTTGTAGAAGGTATTGAATGTGGTGTGAAGAGCAGAGTATGTGAAGGTATGGAGTGTGGTGTGGAGCGTAGGTTGTGTAGAAGGTATGGAGTGTGGTGTGGAGTGTAGGTTGTGTAGAAGATATGGAATGTGGCGTGAAGTGCCGGGTGTATAGAAGGTATGGAATGTGGTGTGAAGTGTAGGTGTGTAGAAGGTATGGAATGTGGTGTGAAGTGCAGTGTGTAGAAGGTATGGAATGTGGTGTGAAGTGCAGGGTGTGTAGAAGGTATTGAATGTGGTGTGAAGTGTAGGTCGTGTAGAAGGTATGGAATGTGGTGTGAAGTGTAGGTGTGTAGAAGGTATTGAGTGTGGTGTGGAGTGTGGAGTTGTGAGTATACAGGGCTTGGCCTGTGGAGTGTGTGGATCCTGGAGAGTGGAGCATGAGAAAGGGTGATGATGGCTGTGGGCATGTCCCCTGGGGTTGGGATGTGGAAAGCTTAGTGGTGCATGCAGTGTGGAGAATGGACAGATGTTCTGAGAAGCTGGTTAATTAGCGTGGTCCATGTTGCATGGAGGAATGGAGTAGGAGAGCCGTGTGTGTGTAATGGGGAAGGAGGCGCTGTGTAATGCATAGGGAGAGTGGGTAATGGAAACTGTGTTCTTCCTCCTTCCCCTTCCTTCACCTTCTTCACCTGGGCAGAGTGGAAGAGGACTTGCTATCCAAGGGTGAGATCCAGCATACTACCAAAGGAGAAGAGCAAGCAGGAGCGGAGGACGAGGGGGAGAAGGGGGAGGAGGATGAAGAAGAGGAGGGGACGGAAGAGGAAAAGGAAAGAGGAGCAAACAAGATAGTATGAAGTGTGAAGAAGGGAAGGAAAGCGATGTATAAAGAGAGAGATGGAGAAGGGAATGTACAGGATGGAGCATGATGTGTGCAAAGTGAGCACAAAGTATTAAGACTTAATGGATGGACAGCAGAGGACTGAGAGCCACAGCTGATTGGTCAGTGGAGTATGACCAGCACAGGCAGGAAAGTGTGATGACCACAAAGGAATGTGGGGAAGGGAAAGGAGAGAGTTAGCATGGAACTGGACCATGGAAAGGAGAGAGTCAGCATGGAACTGGACCATGGGGGTGGACAGAGCATGGGTTTAGTGGTATGGAGACTAGAACAGTCTGATGAGTTAAGTAAGGATTATAGAAGATGAAACATGGTGATGGTGATGGAACATTAACTATTGCTCATCATGTATGAAGTATGAAAGATGGACCACTGAACACAGAATATGGACAATGGGGCAGAGAGGACAGAAAGTGTGGGTGTGGGTAATGGAGTCTAGAGTGTGGTGGGGGTGGGTGGTGCGTAATCCTCCTGATTAAGGAGCCCAGGAAATGGTCTGTGAGACACCGGAAATGGGAGTTGAAATGTGGGGCATGAAGTGTGGAGAATTCCGTGCAGAGAAATGAAGACAGAGAACAGAGAGCAGAACGCGGAGCTGGGAGGTTGGAGTACAGTGCCTGAGGAGCAGAAAAGGAACGCAGTTTGCAGAATGGATAGGTGGTATAAAGAAAGGGAAGTAGACAGGTCAGAGGGGAAGAAAATGGAATTACAATGAGGCAAAGGAAGAAAATGGAATTACAATGAGGCAAAGGACTGGCGTGTGGAGCATGCGGCGAGAGTCAACCGCATGTGCGTGGGGGATGCGGGAGGAGGAAGGGTGTGGAGTGTAGAAAAAGGATTGTGCACAATGACTGGGGTGCGAAATGGAAATGAGAGAATGTGGGATAGGACGGACAGAGAGGAGGCTGTGGTGAGGGGAAGACAGAAGCTGGAAAGCGACATGCGGAGGGCAGAATGGAGTAGCTGTGTTATACCCAAATGGAGTAGCTGTGTTATACCCAGATGGAGTAGCTGTGTTATACCCGGATGGAGTAGCTGTGTTATACCCGGATGGAGTAGCTGTGTTATACCCGGATGGAGTAGCTGTGTTATACCC
>NW_012279747.1:0-1361 GCF_000151885.1 Dipodomys ordii
GGGGGAGGAGAGGGAGGAGGAGGGTTGGGGAGGGACGCCTGGTGGGGAAGGAGGGCCCAGGGCTTGGGGTGACGGCATGGTGGTGACACCCCCCTCTGGTTGGCAGGCCAGTGCCACAGCCTCAAGGAGCCCCCACCGGCCCGCAGCCACCCACGCCCCCTCCCCAGCGCCAACGCCTCCGCTTCCTGCAAAGTAAGTGGTTTTCTCCAAGTCACCTCTGCACTGAAAAGAAAGAGAACTTCCACCTGTCATGCTTTCCTGGCCAGGAAGACTGCTTCTCAATTCGTGGGTTTAAAGCTGTACCCCACGATGCCAGCTATGGAGAGGAGACGCAGGTCAGTGCGCGTGGGCACGTGAAGGCTGCAGATCCAGAGGGCGCCAGCCCTGCCAGTGTGCAACGAGAAACACAGCGCCCAGCACCCAGGGGAGGCTGTGCACTGAACCAGCTTTCCAGACAGCAGTTTTATAATAGTAACCAGACTCCTTTCTGTTGGCCCCATAATCCCATGGGAGAACTTACACTAGACACACCTAAACAGCAGGAACCCCCGCCACCTTCTCATCCTCTGTTTTAATGGCAGCAGATTGGAATCGTGCTAGTCAGTATAGAAATGGTCCTATATGCTGTGATAGTGGAATAGTGCTAGATAGTCAGCATAGAAATGGTCCTATATGCTGTGATAGAGACATCTTTTGAAACCACTCGAAATGTTTGTAAAGAATGTTGACAACTAAAACTTACAATGGATAGCATTGACTCAAATATCTAACATTGTAAGTGGTTATATTGGGAAACAATATATGCAGATACATTAAATGGCTTATAGAGAGATGATAATGATAGATTAGATAAGATAGATGGTAGAATAGATAAGACGACAGACTGAGAGATGGATGGATAGAGCCACTGATGGATGGATGGATAGATAGATAGATAGATGATAGATAGATGATAGATAGATAAACGATAGATAGAAAGATAGATAGATATAGATAGATGATAGATAGATAGATCTGCCTGTAAAATTACTGGTTTATGGTTATTTGAGGTAATAATAATTTACCATTTTAATTCACCTTCCCTGCCATGCATGGTGGCACCCGCCTGTAATCCGGTGAGAAGTCTTGAGCAGAGTCAGTTGTGCATTGGCATTCCTCCAACCTTGTGCCTGGTGTCTTAGCCTCTTCTCCCCCTTCCTGCTCCTATTCCTGGGACAAGCACGGCCTATCCTCTGTTAAACTTCCCTTTGGATAACTTGCCCGACCCCTGACTTCCTGTGAGGCCCACCTTCCCCGGTGCCAGGCCCTGACTTCCTGTGAGGCCCACCTTCCTCGGTGCCTGACTCCTGACTTCCTGTGAG
>NW_012279748.1:0-1790 GCF_000151885.1 Dipodomys ordii
TTTTGGACATGACAACTTGTACTTCTCATTGTTGCAACAGGTCCACCTGTATCCTTAAACAACTGTTTTTTCCCCATCTCCTCCACAAGTTATACCGATATCAAATATAGTGGAAGCAGGGGTTATACTGTGGGGGAGGGACATACAAAGCGACAAAGAAATAATCTTATAAATGCGTTAGAAACAAATGCATGAAAGAAAAAAATTAAAATACATATCTAAGGGTTCAAGGTACAAGAGCACAAAGTTTATTATACAGAGGAAGTAGAGGAGGGTTTGTTTGTTTTTTGTTGGTTTCCAGGGAATGTAATTGCTATTTGCAAAGTTATAATCATGTGTCATTGTAAGGATCACAGTGTCAATCACTCTCCTAAAGGGGTAACTTCAATGCTTAAATACCCAGGAGGACAAGAAGCTGACTTCAACAGGCACTTTCAGACACTAGGTTTTAAGTAGAAATCTACTTGCCCATTTAAAAGTATCACTTTAAGGAAAAACAATACTCCTTCCATCTCCTGTAGCAAAGGAAAGTGTAAAACCCTGAGCCTCAATCTTCCACAATATAGTACCAGTACAGTATCATGTTTAATCTTTTAAAAATTTACAAATATGCCCACATTGTCTGGATTCCTCATGTTCCATGCACTGGTAGTAGCTCTTAGAGGCTAGGCAAGAGTTTCGAAGACTTTTTGGGACAATCTTCTAAGTCTTCCTGCCTTACTGAAGTCACCTATCTTTCTCATAATGAAAACAAGGCAAGCTTTATGTAAAAAAAAGTATTAGACTGCTCAAAACAGCCCAGGTCACTAGAGTCCTTCCTTGCCCATGGGTTTGATTTTTTTAATTTAATATTATTGTCAAGGTACATACAGATACTATTTTTTTGTGGGAACTGTTCTTGATGATCTCCCTAAGAAAAGTTTGTATTTTAGCTTATACCATCCAGGTTTGGTGATATAAATTTTCCTTTACTTTAATGATGTGCTTTTTCTGTCTGAACAAGTGCATGCTCTCTCTCTCTCTCTCTCTCTCTCTCTCTCTCCTCTTCACATTATCTTCCTTCCTGAGATGATGCTCCATCTATATCTCATTGTTTCTCTATTTTTGTATTTGAATGATACAGCACACTCTAAGGCACTGAAATTGACTTCCTGAGTGGCAACACTAGTAAAATTGTGGTTAAAACCAGTCTCAGCCTCAGCTCAATGTATATGAAACTCAATCAATCCTCAAACATTCTCACTTATTTTTTCTGCCAGTCCTGGGGCTTGAGCTCAGGGCCTGGACACTGTTCCTGAGCTTTTATTTATTTAAAATTTTTTTATTGTAAAGATACTGTGCAGAGGGGTTACAGTTACACAAGTAAGGCAATGAGTACATTTCCTACTGAGCATTGTTCCTCCCTCCTTTGTTTTTCCCTTACTATCCCTTCCTTCCCCACCTTTCAACTCCTCTTCCCCCCTCCATCCCAAGAAGTTGTAAAGTTCATTTTCAACATACTGTCTTGTACATCTCATTGTTACAATGGGTCAACCTATATCTTTGTTTCAGCATTTTGTTATTTCCCTTCCCCTCCTCAAATTAGAAAAAAATGTATATATAAGATGCAGGGCACTGGAATCAAATAAGTGAAAATAGGGGTTATACCATGGGGGAAGAACATACAAAAGAAACAAAAAAAATCACATAGTACATTAAAAACAGTGACAAAGAAAAACAAAACCTCTTGTGTCTCTATCTTGGGGTTCATTTTGCTTAGCATCATCTTATATGGTCATATATATATATAT
>NW_012279749.1:0-2122 GCF_000151885.1 Dipodomys ordii
CGCGGCCGTCCCTGGGCGAGCCGGAGCCGGCCTCCCAGCTGTCTCGGCCTGCGTGCCCGGGCCGGACCGCGAGTCCATACATCGGGCTAAGTCCATACATGAGGGCAGTGTGGAAGGAACAGGGTTCGGGAAGGGGGGCCCGAAGCTCCCCGGCCAGGCTGCTCAGTTCAGGCTCTGGGGCGAGGACGAGGGCCGCCCGGAGGCCGGCTGGCCGTGTCAGTGGAGGCCAGGGACGAGGAGGCTGGGCAGGCTTCCCACATCCCCAAAGTGACAGCCGAGTCTTCCAGCTCCGCGCAGGCGTGTTCTGCACTCCTCCCCCTCCCCCAGGAGAACTCTCGGCCCACCCTGCATCCTGGCCACGTGACCCCCGCCAGCCTGAGGACGCAGCCACGGGTAAAATGGTACTATGAAGAAATTCTGGCGGGGATCTCCTAATAGATTTTGACTGAATTGATTATTCGCTGACAGTACTCAACAAAGTCCTGCAAATGCATCAACTGCGTAATGAACAGCTATTAAGTTTATTGATTTTCTGATTTCCATTGATAGCTAACAGGCCAAAGCTACACATCAATATTTGTGTTAGTAATACCCAAGAGCTAACCATTTTGACAAATGAAAACCTCAAAAGTCTAAACAGGCCAAATTAATGGAAATTTAAGGGCCAGACATCAGAATTTAAATGAAGCAGCTAATATATGAATATACTACATCTAACAACCAGCACAGACAGTAATAACCATCTCCTGGCCTCTAGCACACCTTGGAGTGAGATTCCTTCATAACGGGCACTCTCCATTCCTCCCACAATCAACATTTCTATAGCTTTCAGCTACCTGTGGACAGACTTCCCAAGGGGCTTTCACGTATCTATTCCATATGAACTCCATGCAAGATGACACACTGCTTTTCTACTTTTACTTCAAGAACCGAAGTTCACTGAGGTTAAGCGACATAACCAACTTCAGTCAGGAAGCAAAGAGCCACTATGTGAATCCAGGTGTCTCCATTTATGTTTTAGCAGGATTGAGGTTTGAACTCAGAGCCTCAACATTCTACTGCTTGAACCATACCTCTCTAGCCCTTTTTGCCTTTTAGCTCTTTCTTCAGAGGGTCTGTGAAGCCAGCCACACACTGCAAGACCAATTGCATAGCTGGGATTACAAGCACACCACACCACACCAAGCCCTGCTCTCTCAACCTTCAAAGTAATATAAATTAGTTAAGGACCATTTCATCTTTCTATCCCTAACATGTTTTCAAGGCACACTGCATTCATTAGCTACTCTATTGTATATTTTCTAGTATATATTCTATCTGTGTTTTGCCTTTTCTTCTCTACTTAATCTTTTTTTTTCCCCCCGCCACGAACCACTTTTTATCTGCTCATTTTTCACATTTGACATACTTTGTGTGACACCCTGGCTGAGACGTCTCCCGCTGCAGAACTGCAGTCAGCTGCCTTCCAGGGTCTGCCCTCTTTATCCTTGCCCCAGCTTATCTGCCCATTCTCCTGCTTTCATGTCACTGGCCTTAATTTGGATTTGGTGTTCCGTACTGAGGGTCTCCATCTACTAGATGCACACAGGGTAGTTGGAGCTGCAGTAGTTTGCTGGTCCCTGACTTATGCGACCACTAAAACATCTTTCCATCCCCGAGCTTCTGGAGAGATTGAGGCAGTGCGTGCATACACAGGAACAAAAACTCCCAGTGCAGACATGGCTTCCTGTGTGGGCAATGCACAGGTGCAAAGTGAAGACTGGGGCATGCTGATCAGCCACAGGATCTAAATGTAAAGACAGAGCTTTCTGAAAAGACCATAAAAGGGCTCATAAAGTAGTAAGTAGTTAACAAGTTGTTCACTAAATATTGGTTGGGTTTAAAACCAGTGGGCTTTGTGATAATGGAAATAATCTCTCCTGACCATGGTTCGTTGAACCATCATAACCAAGTTTATTCTTTATTTTTTCTTAATGGGCATGGAGACACAACACCATAAAAGCATGGAATCTATAAACTGAGTTTGAATTCTGGTTTGTATACATAGAAGCAGTGTAATTCTAAAGAAGTACTCTCAATTACACTGAGTTTTTTTTTTTTTTTTTTTTTTTTTAAAAATAGT
>NW_012279750.1:0-1846 GCF_000151885.1 Dipodomys ordii
ATACTAAAGCTACCAGCACAACTATGTTTATTGCAGCATTATTTACCATAGCTAAGATATGGAACCAACCCAGATGCCCCTCAGTAGATGAATGGATCATAAAAATGTGATATATATACACAATGGAATTCTGTGCCTCCATCAGAAAGAATGACATTGCCCCCATTTGTTAGGAAATGGAAAGACGTGGAAAAAATTATATTAAGTGAAGTAAGCCAGGCCCAAAGAAACATAGGTTCCATGGTTTCCCTTATTTGCAATAACTAGTATATGTCTGAGTCAAGCAGAAACGGTCAGATAAGTTGATGTTAGGTGAAATAAATCCCAAGATAAGGACTCAAATGGTTTTTCTTTCTTGTTATTGTTTCTAGCATATATATATATATATATATATACATATATGATTTCTTTGTTGCTTTATATGTCCCTCCCCCATGGTATAACCCCTGTTTTCACTGTATTTGATGTTAGTATAATTTGTGGACGGAAGAGAAAAAACTAATTGTTTAAATAGAGATACAGGTGGCATCATTGCAACAATGAGATGTACAAGACATTATGTTGAAAAACGAACTTTACTACTTTGGCGTAGGCACAGAGGGTGGAGGGGCAGTGGGGGGGAGGGGGGAGATGGGAAGGGATGGGAAGGGGAAACTAAGGAGGAGGTAACAATGCTTGATAAGAAATGTACTCATTACCTTGCCCATGTAATTGTAACCCCTCTGTACAGTATTTTCACAATAAAAAAATCACCTATATCTAATCACTTAAAAATCCATACTAATACTGGCCTGTTTTCTAAACAGCTATAGAATTAGACTCATTCTACACTAACAGGTGTTCAACTCTTAACATTATAATGAAATTATCCTCAAAAAATTTTGTGATAACCTTCTTATTTTTAACATCTTTTAAAAATTATCTTCAAGTATTTATACAAAGGGGTTTCAGTTAAACATCTCAGTTAAATATCTTAGTTTATAAGTACAATGCCTCTTTTTTTGGTTGTGGGGCCTAAACTCTAGGCCTAGGTGCTGTCCCTCAGCTATTCAGCTCAAGGCTAGCGCTCTACCACTTGAGCCATGGCACTACTTCCAGACTTTTCTGCTTATGTGATGCTGAGGAATTGAACCCAGGGCCTCATGCATGCAAAGCGAGAACTCTGCCACTGAGCCACCTTCCCAGCCCCAGTGTAATGCCTCTTGATAAATGTCGTCCCTTTCATCACTCTCCCCATCCCACACATTTCCTCAATCCTGTGGCCCAATCTAATGAATCTGTTTCTGATATGATCTTACTTGAATTCTTGGTGACATTTGTCACCTCTAGTTCATGATATCCCTAGTTCTATTCACACACACACACACACACACACACACACACACTTGAAATTACAATTCTATTACTAGCTTGAGATCTTGGGAAATTACCATCTCAATAAAAAATTAGTATTAACAATACTATAGGGCACACTGGGGATTAGAAACAATAAATGAAAAATATCTAGTGCCACTGAAAAGCATTTAAATGGAGCCAAGCACTGGTAGCTCAAACCTGTCATTCTACCTCCTCAGGAGGCTGAGATCTAAAGGATCACAGTTTGAAGCCAGACTGAGAAGAAAAGTACATGACACTCTATATGTAAAATAATAAGTAAAAAGCTGAGCTAGTAGTGTGGCTCAAGAAGTTGAGCACTAGCTCATCAAGCAAATTGAGAAAGCAAACCCAGTACTAAGAAAAAAAGACTATTGCCTATAGTTAATACATTGGGCAGAGAGGAAAGAAGGAAGGAAGGAAGTAAGGAAGGAAGGAAGGAAGGAAGGAAGGAAGGAAGGAAGGAAGGAAG
>NW_012279751.1:0-1390 GCF_000151885.1 Dipodomys ordii
GCCGTGTGCACAGGCCCAGCATGCCGTGTGCACAGGCCCAGCATGCTGTGTGGACAGGCCCAGCATGCTGTGTGGACAGGCCCCACGTGGACAGGTGTGACAGGCCCCACTGGGGAGGCTCAGTGCCTCCTGCCAGGGGCTGTCCTGGGTCTGGCAGGCCCAGCCTCCGGCGCTGGCTTCTTGTGGCCCAGGTCTTGGGAAATGGGTCTCACTGGGGACACTCCGTATCTGCCAGGGGCCCAGGGCTCCAATAGGAGAAGTGAGGGAGGAAAAGCCTCCGCTAGCCAGGCCCGCCCGCTGTGCTGGGCCCACTGCCCAGGAGAGGGTCCTGTGTGTGCTCCACAAGCCAACCACCATCTGACAGCCGGCCTGCAGGAGGAGGCTGCAGAGGAACGTGAAGCAGCTGCCGCCCAGGACCACGCGGGGACCGCGGCCGTGGGTCCTGCCGCTCGCTCTCCAGAGTGGCCCTCACTTCATGGTTAAAGAAACTCTCGCTGCCATTGCTCCTGTGGTCTCCACGGTCTCAG
Organism: Dipodomys ordii; assembly: GCF_000151885.1. NCBI lineage: Eukaryota > Metazoa > Chordata > Mammalia > Rodentia > Heteromyidae > Dipodomys > Dipodomys ordii. The sequence goes on from NW_012279751.1 coordinate 528, forward strand.
AGAACGAGAACCCATGGGAGCATCGGGAGGGAGGAGGCCACCGCCATGCTGGACTGGCCACGCTGGACCGGCCACACTGCACTGGCCACGCTGGACCGGCCCCACGCCCCTCCAGCCCTTGCGGGCCATGGGTACAGGGCGGCAGGCACTTCCCTGTGGACAGAGTGGTGGATCTTCCAGGATCAGGATTCAGAGCAGGATAGACCTAGAGATCTCTGCAGGAAGAGACCCCGGGGGCCTGAGCCGCCGCCCTGTGTGTGGTCCACATCCACACGGAGAAGTAGCTTCAGCCTAACGGCCTGGAAACCTGTGAATGACTACACGGAGAAAATGCTTCTCCCAAGTGCGGGTCAGCCACCCTGGCTTTTATTAACAGTAATGTTCATGATTACACGTTGATTAAGGAAAATATTAAACCTCAGCAGCATAATACCTGGCGCTGCTATGTTTTAAAAAGTGTTTTGAGACAGAATTCTGTCCTTCGTTTTCTCTAGATTTAACTTCTAATCTGTCATCACTGGCAAACTTCTGCATACATATTTTTATATACTCCCCATTAATTCAGTCATAAATTAGCACTTAATAAAAATATATAATCATGTCTTAACCCTTCACTTGCTTTCTTAAATTCCTTGCTATTTATTCATAGAGAATGGAGCATAAACCTCAGACCTGACGCGGCTCCACCTCCACAGCCTGCTCCATGTCACCTCAGACCTGACCCGGCTCCACCTCCACAGCCTGCTCCACCTCACCTCAGACCTGACGCGGCTCCACCTCCACAGCCTGCTCCACCTCACCTCAGACCTGACGCGGCTCCACCTCCACGGCCTGCTCCACCTCACCTCAGACCTGACGCGGCC
>NW_012279752.1:0-1182 GCF_000151885.1 Dipodomys ordii
AGTAACTGCCCCAGCCAGCTGCGCTCTTCCTGCTCTGCGGTCGGGACACGGGACCCGCTCACCACTTTTCCTGCTGTTTCTACCCCCTCCATCAAATTCTACAACTGTCTTCTAGAAGGTTCTGACCCCAGTTTTAGCTGTTGGGTAAGTGGTGATTTTTGTTCCTATCTTGCTTCTCTGTAAGTGTGCAAGTTTGCTATGGGAAAGCCTGCAGAAGCTTTACATTTCTGTTGTTTTTTTTTTCTTTGTGGTGCTGGGGTTTGAACTCAAAGCCTTGTGCTTGCAAGGCAGGTGCTCTACCACTTGAGCCACCTCCCCCAGACCTTTTGGCTGTATTTTGGGGATAGGGTCTCCAGTGTATGCCAGGCTGTCCTGAAATGCCATCCTTGTATTTAAAAGTCCAGCGGAGGCTGGGAAGGTGGCTCAGTGGTAGAGTGCTTGCCTTGCATGCCTGAGGCCCTGGGTTCAATTCCTCAGCACCACAGAAGCAGAAAAAGCCAGAAGTGGCTCAAGTGGTAGAGCACTAGCCTTGAGCTGAAGAGCTGAGGGACAGCGCCCAGACCCAGAGTTCAGGCCCCATGACCGACAAAAAAAAAAGTCCAGCATAGCAATACAACACACTGCTATCTACTGAGGTGGAGCCTTGAGGACCTCCTACCCAGGCTGGCTTCAAACGGTGATCCTCCGGAGCTCTGCCCCTGGTGTGGCTGGGATTACGGGCATGAGCCATCATGCCTCCGCCCCCCGCCTGCCACCTGAGAAAGTAACCTCACTTCACCCCCACCAGAAGCTGGGGTTGGCACAGCACTTGCTCCAGAAGCAGAGCTCCAGCAGGGCCCAGCTCGCTGGGGAATGGATTCCTGATTTGACCCTTTCCAGGTCCCTCAGGACCAGACGCCTGTGGAAACACAGGCACTGACTCTAACCTCGCGGCTTCCCTTTTGTTTTTGCATTGTTGAGGCCACATAGGCTTGCATGTGCGCGTGCGGGCACACACACACACGCACGTTGTAGGTGATCTGCCCCTGAGTTTCACCCCAGCCCTCCAGCTTCTGCTTCTAATGTGTGTCTGGCGTGGATGGAAGCCACAGGACTCCGGCGGTGTGTCCCAAATGCCTATCCCAAACGCCTGGCAGCTCCGTCCACTTCAGCAGAAAGGGCCGCCTGGCTCTCCAGCGTCAG
>NW_012279753.1:0-1432 GCF_000151885.1 Dipodomys ordii
TTGAGTTCGAGGCCCAGGCCCATGTTTAAGGCCCAGGTCCTGAGTTCAATCCTCAGCCTGAATTCAAGGCCCAGACTCTGAGTTCGAGGTTCAGGGCCCCGAGTTCGACCCAAGGCCCCGAGTTTGAGGTTCAGGCCCCGAGTTCGAGGTTCAGACCCCAAGTTCAACCCAAGGCCCCGAGTTCGAGGCCCTGGCTGTGAGTTCGAGAATCAGATCCTGGGTTCGAGGTTCAGGCTGTGAGTTCCAGGCCTGGGCCCCGAGTTCGAGGTTCGAACGTGATTTCGACCCAAGGCCCCGAGTTCAACCCAAGGCCCCAAGTTCGATGTTCAGGCCCCGAGTTCGAGGTTCAGGCCCAGAATTCAATCCTAGGCCAAAGGTCAAGGCCCGGGACTCAAGTTCGAGGCCCGGCCCACAGTGAAGACCCAGGCTGTGGGTTCGAGGCCCAGGTCCTGAGTCTGAGGCCCGGCCCAAAGTTTGACCCAAGGCCCCTCGTTCGAGTCCTAGGCCCAGAATTCAATCCCAGGCCCCGAGTTCGAGGTTCAGGCCCCAAGTTTGAGCCCTAGGCCCCATGTTCAACCCAAGTCCCCGAGTTCAAGACCCCGGCCCCGAGTTCGAGACTTAGGCCCTGAGTTTTACCCAAGGCCCCGAGTTCGAGCCCCAGGCTGCGAGTTCGAGACTCAGGCCCAGAATTCAATTCCAGGGCCTGAGTTCGAGTCCCAGGCCCCGAGTTCGAGGTTCAGGCCCCGAGTTCAACCCAAGGCCCCGAGTTCGAGCCCCAGGCCCCAAGTTCGACCCAAGGCCCCGAGTTCGACCCAAGGCCCTGAGTTCGACCCAAGGCCCCGATTTCGAGTCCCATGCCCCGAGTTCGAATTTAGGCCCCGAGTTCAACCCAAGGCCCCGAGTTCAAGACCCCGGCCCCGAGTTCGAGACTTAGGCCCTGTGTTTTACCCAAGGCCCCGAGTTCGAGCCCCAGGCTGTGAATTCAAAGCCCAGGCTCCAAGTTCGAACCCCAAGTCCCGAGTTCGAGGCCCAGAACAGGAGTTCAAGCCCCAGGCTGCGAGTTCGACCCAAGGCCCCGAGTTCGACCCAAGGCTCCGAGTTCGAGGCCCAGGCTGTGAGTTCAATCCCAGGCCCCAAGTTCGACCCAAGGCCCCGAGTTCGAGACCGAGGTCCTGAGTTCAAGGCCCAGGACCATGTTTAAGGCCCAGACTGTGAGTTCCAGGCCCAGGCCCTGAGTTCGAGGTTCACACCCTGAGTTCGAGCCCCAGACCCCGAGTTCGACCCAAGGCCCCGAGTTCGAGATTTGGGCTGTGAGTTCAAGTCTTAGACCCAAAGCTGAAGACTCAGACCCCGAGTTCGAGGTTCAGGTTGTGAGTTTGAGGCCTGGACTCTGAGTTTGAGGTTCAGGCCCCGAGTTCGAGGTTCAGGCCCC
>NW_012279754.1:0-1857 GCF_000151885.1 Dipodomys ordii
TGGGGGTCTGTGGCTGGTGTGCAGTCTGGGGATCCATGGCTGGTGTGCAGTCTGGGGGTCTGTGGCTGGTGTGCAGTCTGGGGATCCATGGCTGGTGTGCAGTCTGGGGATCCGTGGCTGGTGTGCAGTGTTGATCCGTGGCTGGTGTGCAGTGTTGATCCGTGGCTGGTGTGCAGTGTGGGGATCCATGGCTGGTGTGCAGTGTTGATCTGTGGCTGGTGTGCAGTGTTGATCTGTGGCTGGTGTGCAGTGTTGATCCATGGCTGGTATGCAGTCTGGGGATCCGTGGCTTGTTTGCAGTGTAGGGGATCCATGGCTGGTGTGCAGTCTGGGGGTCTGTGGCTGGTGTGCAGTCTGGGGATCCATGGCTGGTGTGCAGTCTGGGGGTCTGTGGCTGGTGTGCAGTCTGGGGATCCGTGGCTGGTGTGCAGTGTAGGGGATCTGTAGCTGAAGTTCACCATTGTGGTGTGCAGTGGTGAGGGAGGGCTCTCCTAGGACTAATGGCCAGTATTCCCCAGGATGCTCACCATTCCTAGAGACCATGCCGGAGCCTTGGGCAGCACATGCATCCTGAGGAAAGACTGCTGTGCCCGAGGTCCTGGCTCACAGCTTATCTCTTCAGTGCAGCATTCTGGCGTGAGCAGAGTCGCTCTGTGGGTTTGTGGAATGTCTTAGAGGACCATTGTATAAAACCCCACGTGGTTTTGGCTGAGTCTTTTTACCCAGATCTTAAACATATGCACTGCAAAGTGTAGAACAGATGTTGCTGGACACCCCACCCCCAACTTCAGTTCAGGAAGTCTTCTGATATTCAAGGGGCCCATGGCCTCCCTTTGCTCCCCATCCAGGGGGCAGTGACTGCCTGTGCAGGGGTCCCAGGGTTCAGGGGTGCAGGTAGGCATTGTTGGGTGCATACTAGGAGGCATTGTGGAGTGCATGGAGGATTCTTCATGACCATATTCCCAGCCATGTAAATGCCACTCCCTCCCTCCTGCTCATACACAGCACCAGCAGCAGTGTGCTCTGACTCCCTGAGCATTCACCAGTGAGCAGAATCTTTGCCCCTCCCCTCTCCTGCAGCTGTGACTTCCTGCAATCCCTACCCCTAGCTCTGCTCCATGCCTGCCTCTCCTCTAAAGCTTCTAGACAGAAGTTGACCGTTTGCTGGAGTCCTGTTCATGTACTCCCAATCAGGCAGCACAGCCATCTGCACATCCAAACGTCACTGCTGCAGTCTCTCTCCCTTCTTTCCTTCCATCCTTCCTTCCTCCTTCCCTCCCTCCCTCCCTCCCTCCCTCCTTTCCACTGCTGGTCTGTGTCTTTTTTTGGCCAGTCCAGGAGCTTGAACTCAGGGCCTGGGCACTGTCCCTGAGCCTCTCTGTGCCCAAGGCTAGCACTCTACCACTTGAGCCACAGTGCCACTTGAAGCCTTTTCTGTTGTATGTGGTATTGAGGAATCAAACCCAGGGATCATGCATGTTAAGCAAGCATTGTATCACTAAGCCACATTCCCAGCTACACCTCCCTCTCTTTCTCTGTCTTCATTTTTCCCACCTTGTCCTTGTCCTTGATACAAAGATTCAGGGAGGAACTGAAGAGCAGAACGTGGGGATCATTGCTGGAGGCAGCGTGAGATGGTAAATCTCAACAGGCCACTGTTGGTCAGATGGCCAAGTGAGTCTAGAGTCATACGGGGAGAGGAGCCACTCTCTGGAGGAAGCACACAAAGACCACAATGGGTCCTTGAGGTGGCCAGCTTCAAAAAAGCCAGAAGTAGAGCTGTGGCCCAAGTCATAGAGCACCAGCCCAGGCGCTGAATTCAAGTCCTAGGACTAGCACAGAAAGGAAGGAAGGAAG
>NW_012279755.1:0-2402 GCF_000151885.1 Dipodomys ordii
GCTGTAGCTCAAGTGGTAGAGCGCTCACCTTGAGCTGAAGAGCTAAAGGACAGCGTCCAGGCTCACAGTTCAAGCCCCATGGCAGACCAAAAAAAAAAGTCTCACAGACTTTCCTGCTCGGCCTGGCTTTGAGCCCTGATCCTCAGATCTCAGCCTCCTTAGTAGCTAGGATTACAGACTTGAGCCACTGGCGCCCGGCTAAGATATTTTTTTTAATGCTCCAAACAGGAAACAAATGATGGGAGAGTCCAATGTGGCAGAGAAGTTGTGCCCAACTGTTTGCCAAATGGCCTCCCAGGCAGCCGGAGCCCTGGCTTCACTTAGCTTGTGTGTCCCTTTGTCTAAGGTGGGACAGTGTCATCCTTGTGGGTCCCAGGGGAGCATGTCAGAGCTCTTTCCATCACCAAAGACTCTCAAACTTTTTTTTTGGTGCCTGGTCCTAGGGCTTGAACTCAGAGCCTGGGCAACTGTCCCTGAGCTTTTTATGTTCAAGGCTAAGTGCTCTACCACTTGAACCATGGCTCTACTTCTGGTTTTGTTGTTGATTAATTGGACTTTCCTGGCCCAGGCTGGCTTCAAACCACAATCCTCAGATCTCAGTCTCGTAGGTAGCTGGGATGACAGGTGTGAGCCACCAGCACCCGACTAAGCTTAGGAGTCTTTATGCTTCGCTTCTGTCCTGGCTTGGCCCAGCTGAGCTATCAGTACAGGCAGCTTTTGGCACATCCTGTTTGTGCCACATTCACTTGCTGTGATGTGAACTCTGTTCTTGCCGTCTCAAGTCTCTAACATGAAGCCCAAAGGTAAAGGGTTCCAGGTGGACCTTGAGGGTTAGAACTCCCGTCTGTGGGCCTAGACCTCCCTCCCCCCCCTACTCCCCTTCACCCTGAGCTACATGGCCATGAGGCTTTTGGTACTGCTGGCCTGTGCCCAAGTCTCCTATTACTAATGGAGCTGCAGCCTCATTTGTCTGATTTATGTTTAATATTCTTCAGGTTTATACCTTTTCTCAGCAATTTAATAATGATCCATAAACCTGTCTCCTTGGAATTAGAATTGGAAGGTCTGTTACTCTGGGGACCATTTTGATTCAGATCTCCCTCCCCTTCTCTCTCCTCTCTCTCTCTCCTTTTTTCCTTATCTCTCTTCTCTCCCTCTCTCTTCCCCTATTCTCCTCCCTCTCTCTCTTCTCTCTCTTCTATCTCTCTGTCTCGTAACTGGGCAAGCCAGGCACTGGTGGCTCAGGTCTGTAATCCTAGCTACTCAGGAGGCTGAGATCTGAGGATTGCCCACTGGAAGCCAGCCCGGGCAGGAAAGTCCCTGAGCTGCTGCTGCCTCTTTTTTCTTCTTTTTGTCAGTCATGGGGCTGGGTGTTATCGCTGAGCTCTTTTGCTCAAGGCTAGTGCTCTACCAATTTGAGCCATAGCACCACTTCTGGTTTTTGGAGATAAGAATCTCATGGGGACTTTTCTGCCCCTGGCTGTCTTTGAACCACAAGCCTCAGATCTCAGCCTCCTGCATATCTGGGCTTACAGGTACGGGCTACCAGCGGCCTGGCTCCATGAGACATTTTATCTCTAGTTAACTAAGAAAAAGCTGGAAGTGGAGATGTGGCTCAAATGGTAGGGCGCCAACCTTGAGTACAAAAGCTCGGGGGCAGAGCCCAGAGGCTGAGTTCGAGTAACTAGTGGATCTAACCTCAACCTTGGCTGGCATACATTTACTCATGTTTCTGATTGTCAGCCCTGTCAGGAGTCTGGTCCCAGTGTGGCCTCTCTGAATCTTTGTTGATTCCCCATAGGTCTAGGAGCCAGGGGTAGTAGTGGGGACCCCACTTGTATTCTCTCTCTCTCTTTTTCTCTCTCCTCTCTCTCTCTCCTCTCTCTCTCCTCTCTCTCTCTCTCTCTCTCTCTCTCTCTCTCCTCTCTCTCTCTTGTTGTAGGGTTTGAACTCAGGGCCTGGGAGCTGTCCTTGAGCTCTTTTGCTCATGGCTAGTGCTCTACCTCTACCACTTTATGCTACAGCACCACTTCCAGTTTCTGGTGGTTAATTGGAGATAAGAGTCTTATAGATTTTCCTGCCTGGGCTGGCTTTTAACTGGGATCCTCAGATCTCAGCCTCTTGAGTAGCTAGGATTACAGGCAGGAGCCACCAGCACTGAGCATGCCTAATACTTTTTAGGGCAGAATTTTGTATAGCAGGGATGCCTCCTGTTTCAGCTGATGGATACTTGGCTCACCAGGCTCATCCTTGAACCTCTCTCCACACATGCAGTTTCTCTGAGGGGTGTTTTTCTCTGAGGGGAACATTTTTTTTTTTTTTTGGGTCCGGTCGTGGGGCCTGAACTCTGGGCCTGGGCACTGTCCCTCAGCTCTTCAGCTCAAGGCTAGCGCTCTACCACT
>NW_012279756.1:0-4020 GCF_000151885.1 Dipodomys ordii
CTCAGGCATGCAAGGCAAGCGCTCTACCACTAAGCCACCTTCCTAGCCCCCAGAAATTTCATATTTCTTATACAACAGTGTTTATAGACTATTCGTGTCCTTTTAAACATGTTAGAAAGGAAAGATTGAACATGGTGGCTCAAGCCTGTAATCCTAGCTACTATGGAGGCAGAGATCTGGGATCAGAGTTTGAGGCCAGGCCAGGTGAAAAGAAAAGTCCATGTCAACCAATGCCTGGGAATAGTAGTATACACCTGCTATTCCAGCTATGGAGGAAGCACAGTGGCTGAGCACAGTGGTAAGTGAATATTATCTCCAATGACAGGAAAGCACAAGTAGGAAAATCAAAGCTCAGGCTAGGTCTAAAGTGAGACTCTACCACAAAACACACATCACATACCACACAAAAAAGTAGCACTAATGCACCTGTCTAGCAACCCATGAAGCTCCTGAGTTCAGTCCCTAGTATCACAAAAAATAAAATAAAATAATAATTTAAAGTATATATATATGCATATATATACATATTACTGAGAGAAGCCTCAGCTTCTATTGGAATGCAGATATGCCATGAACAAGTACTGTTGGTTATAGCAAAGTGAGGGTGGTTCAATATTAATAAACTTACTAATATGATTTATTCTAGAAAATAGACTCCAATAATGGTTTAAAAGAAAAATATATCATGACCAAGTGGCATTTGTTATATTAATAAAAATATAGAAAAACATTAGAAAATCTACTAATATAATTGATCTTATTAAGTAGAAAAGAAAATCATAATATATTTCAAGATAATAAAAATGTACATGAAAATACAATATCCATAACTAAGTTTTTAAAAATCTTAGTAAAATGGAAATAAGATACTTTCTAAAGGTTACTTAATGTCTCGAGCCAACTTTAAGCATCATGTTATTATAGTGAAATTCTAGAAATATTGCCATTAGAGGAGCTAGCAAAGTCTCCTAATTTAATTAGAGAAGACAAGAACAGATACATAACATTCAAAAGAAAGAGGCAAAGCCAGGCACCGGTGGCTCATGCCTGTAATCCTAGCTAGTCAGAGCCTGGGATCTAAGGGTATCAGGTTAAAGCCAGCCTGGGCAGGAATGTCCACCAGACTTTTATCTTCAATTAGCCACACACACAAAAAAAAGCCAGAGGTAGAGGAATGACTTGTAATAAAGTACCGGCCTTGAAAGATAAAGCTCAGGGCTAGCACACAGACTCTTGAGTTCAAGCCCTTATACCAGCACTGGCATATATCAAACACACACACACACAAATGGGTCCAAGAACATGGCCAATTACATAAGAAATACACACAAAAAATCCTATCAAACAAATTAATAAAGATTCAACTCATGATATACCAGTTATGTACTTAGAAATTGCTCTTGCAGTGTTTTGGTTGTTGTTTTTGTCGGTCATGGAGATTGAACTCTGGGCCTGGGTGCTGTCCCTCAGCAGTTCAGCTCAAGGCTAGCGCTCTACCACTTGAGCCACAGCACCACTTCCAGTTTTCTGGTGGTTTATTAGAGATAAGAGTCTCACAGACTTTCCTGCCCAGGCTGGCTTTGAACTGTCATCCTCAGATCTCAGCCTCCTGAGTAGCTAGGATTACAGGCGTGAGCTACCAGCACCTGGCTGCAGTAGTTTTTCACTTCATTTTGTTTTGTTTGTGTGTGTGTGCCCAAAGTTAGCCACAGGCAGGATTGAAGCTTGGCTTCCAAGACCTCAACTTGCAGTTTAGCTCCTTTGCTCTGAGCCATTCCCACCAGCAGTTACCTTGGCACAAAAACAATTGGTGGACAGATGTATGACAAGAGACTGACCACCCCCACACATCAAGGAGCCTCCAGCACTGCCCCCTCTCCCCCACTGAGGACAAGGAGACTGCACCCTGCAGAGAGAGGAAGCATCTCTGGGAAAGCAGATTGTGCCCCTCAGGGTTCACAGGACCACTTCTCAGGAACTCCTGGCACAACTAGAACTAAGATAATCAACCAAGCCACAGCTTGACAGACCAGCTTGATTATGCATGCCTCTCTCCTCCACCCCAATTCTGGCTCTGTTGAAACCTAAAGCTCCTGTTGGTACCCCCAAAGGTGGAATGAAATGCTTACTCTCCCCATTTTTCAAAGCTGCTGGCCATTCTAATAAATCTTGATTCTCTGCTCCTTCTCTACTGGTCTCTTAGTCTTTATCGTTGTTGGTAGTGTTGTTGGAGCTTGAACTCAGTCAGGGCCTGGGTGCTGTCCCTGATCTTTCCCAGGTTAGTACTCTACTAATTGAGCCACAGCTCCACTTCTGGATTTCTGGTAGTTAATGAAGATAAGCCTTTCCTAGCTGGGCTGCTTTGAATGTAATCCTCAGATCTCAGCCTCCTGAGTAGCTAGGATTACAGATGTGAACTACTGGCACCTGGCCAATTCGTGTATTAAAGAGAGTAGCCAGACTTGACACAGGGAAACAGAGGAGCTGGGCTTCTGGCTTAAGACTCTAGTTACAGTGATATTTTAAAAGTATAAAATAGGAGTTGGAGGTGTGGCTCAGATATTAGGATTGCTAGCCAATGAGTGAAAGCATCAAGTACCAAGTTTAAATCCCAGTCTCTGACAAAAAAAAAAGTATAAAATAAGTAGAAATAATCTTACCACAAGCGTACAGGGCCTTATGGGGGAAAGTTGATAGAAGATTTGGAGACATTACCTTGTTTTGAATAGAAACCATGTTGAAACCTCACCTATGTCTCCTATAAATTAATGCTAGAATTTACAGATTCCAATTAAAATCCCCCAAGGCCCTCTCTTCCAACCTAGCAAAGCAATTGGAAAGTGAATCTGATAAGAAAGCTGTAAGAATATTCATGAAGATTCTGGAATATGTGTGGGAAAAGGGTTTTCCCATCTGCTAGATGACATGACAGAAATTCAGAAATTGAAATCATATTGTAGGGGCACAGAGGTTTTCAAATATACCCAGGTCAGAGTTTTAATCAGGTGGGACAAGATGCCAGGCAGAGACGACTGCCACAGAGAGCAGAGCTCGTTTATTATTTACAGTTCCCTGGGAGAGAAAGCAGGGCCCCAGCTCGTGCAGTGACCAGGGCCAGCACCTAGGTCAAGCAGGAAGCAGGAAGCCAGGCTGGAGAGGAAAGCGTGGGTGCAGGCCTTTATTTTGGTTTTCACAGGAAGCCATGGGCGAGGCAGTGAAGAAGATGACCAGGGTTAGGATTGTCTAGTCTTGTTACCAGATGGGTGACTAGTGATTCTTCAGGAAGGAAGTCACCAAAGAGTTTGATGTTGTTTCTCCCCCGTTCCCCCCTCCCCCCAAAACACAATCTGAAAACACATCCAGGTAGAAGCCAAAAGCATTTATTAGAAAAGCAAAGTTTAAGCAAAGATAAAAAGAGAATACGCCACACAGACCTGGCTGCAGGCCCATCTGGTAACAGATGTGATGAGTGTGCTAACATCACAGGTATTTATGATGAAAAGAAGGTCGGGGTCTGGCTCCAACCCACCTGAGGATAAGCGTGTTCCTTTGTCATAACATTAGAACATTACTTTGTCATTCTTGTTGTTACACTGTTTTATCAAGTGGGCCCAGAGTCTTCAAGGTTAGCCTGCTAAACTTAGGTCACTGAGATAGTTGAGGTTTTCCTCTAAACTTGAGTCACTGATGCCTGGGCTTCTCAGCAGACAAAGTATGGTTCTGTCCCACATTGCTTTCAAGACAGGTGTCTATCTTGAGATATTTTTCTTTGCAAACTTTTTATCTTTTCTTTTCTGGTGCCAGTCCTTAAGGCTTGAACTCAGGGTCTGGGAGCTTTTTTTTGCTCAAGGCTAGTGCATTTGAGGCAAAACTTAGGCTTTTTTTGTGGTTGCTTCGAGATAAGGATGTCATAGACATTCCTGCGTGGGCTGGCTTTGAACCTCATTCCTCTTAGACTCAGCATCCTGAGTAGCTAGGATTACAGATGTGAGCCACTAGTGCCAGATAGCAGACATTGTG
>NW_012279757.1:0-1217 GCF_000151885.1 Dipodomys ordii
CAGACACACACACACACACACACACACACACACACACACACACACACACACACACGTGCATGCACACACATGGAATATGGAAGTCTTTCTCAGAAGGTCACATCTCTGTATAGCCCTCACCACATTCTGCCTCTAGAACTTTATCATCTTGAACTGAAACTCCATACTCATTACATCCTAACTCCCCATTCCCACCTGTGACCTCCACTATTCCATTTTCTATCTCTGTGGATTTGCCTTCTCTAGCTGCCTTGTGAGTGGTGTCATCCAGTGCTTGTCCTTTTGTGTCTGGTTTATCTTATTAGCATAGTGTTTTTGAGATTCATCCATATTGTAGAGTGGATCCATGCTTTCTTTGCTTTGGTGGCTGAATAATTGTCTATGGTATGCGTTGCTTGTGTTTCACCATTCATGCGTTGGCGGATATTTGGGTTGTTTCCATTTTTTTAGCTATTGTGACTAAAGCTTCTGTGAGCATCCGTGTACAAATATCCACCTTATTTCTTGAATACATTCTTGTTGGAACAAAAGGCAAACAAAACAAATAAAACCAAAGATGTTCCTTCCTCATTTACCCATGTGGGAGTTGTTCTCCAGAGATGGACCATATTAAACACTGGTGTTGAAACCTACCTTTCTTTTTTATTTTAACCATAGGTATCAGAGAGATTTTCACATGATACATGAAGGTTTGCCTTCTACCTTTTCCTTGTTGTGTATGTGTGTGTGTGTACACACACACTCATGCTAGCACTAGAGCTTGAGCTTAGCTTTTTCATTCATGGCTAGTACTCTCCCATGTGAGCCACAGCTCCACTTCTGGCTTTTTGCTGGCGAATTGGAAGTAGGAGTCTTGAGAATTTTTCTTCCTGGTTGGCTGCCTTCAAGTTTGTAATTCTCACCTCTCAGCCTCCTGAGTAGCTAGGATTACAATAAGCAACCAGTGCCCTATTTTGCCTCATTCCTTTTATCTCTACAATAGTATTATATAAATAGAGATCCTATACATTTTTTAAATATTATGTAATGATAGATATTAGATTTATTATTAAAATACTATGTAGGTTAAAAATATAAATCCTAAAAATAACCATTGGTAATTGCAAATGGTTTTTGTTTTTTTTTTTGGGTCCGGTTGTGGGGCCTGAACTCTGGGCCTGGGCGCTGTCCCTCAGCTCTTCAGCTCAAGGCTAGCGCTCTACCACTTGAGCCACAGC
>NW_012279759.1:0-1813 GCF_000151885.1 Dipodomys ordii
GTTCGCCTTGAGCTGAAGAGCTGAGGGACAGCGCCCAGGCCCAGAGTTCAAGCCCCACGACCGACAAAAAAAAAAAAAAAAAAGAAACTCTACTTTCTTCCTTTACCGAATCTCAAGTAAAGACATAGTAATGGTTCTTTGTGAATGAACAAAAATAAGATTAATGTTATAATATATTTGGATCGTGTTCTGTAGATGCCAAATTTAAAAATCCATGCCCCATACCCCTGGACAAGTACCAGAAAGAAGCTAAGTGCTGTTCCACAGAAAGACTCTGGAAAGAGTCACTAGGAAAGTAACAATCTATTTTTAGTGAAAGAATATTCATATTCTATAATTTGAACAAGTAGTGCTGAATGAAAATAACCTTTACCGAACAGATACCTATGTTCCTGTGAAGATTTTAAAAGACCAATCTTACATTTCATAAAATTTTGATTGATAGATGAATTTATATTAAACAAAGAAACCTAAAATTCAAATAAAATAAGTATAATCTAAGATTTTCTTAAAATTATTTCATTTAACCAAGTGAACTATTTTTTCATTCTTATCATTAAGTAGGATTGTAAGAAAGGTAGAAATCATGTTCATTTGTATCTTAAAAAAATATTATCTCTGTGAAGATGTCTCTTTCTTAACGTTTTGTGTACTAATATATAGACAGGTTTTATTAATCTCCTTTCTTTCAATTTTATTTCTTCTTCTGTTAAACTGAAGATCAGGTGATATTTAAGAGAATCTAATGTCAGAAACCTCTCTAGGCTCATATTTTAAATCAACCTCATTTCTCTTTTAAAAACTAAATTCTGACAAATTGATTCTTTACTTGACATTACAAATAAATTTGGCTTGAGTTAACTATTTTTTAAAAAATTATTTTCACATATCCACATATAATTTCCTATACTAAGATGTGTTTGTTACTATGCTCTTTGAACTATCAAATTGTAAATAAAGCCTTTATGCAACCTGGTTACAAAATTTTACAGCACACTGCGCAGAGTATCTTATGCCTATAATCTCAGCTACATGGAAGGTAAAGACCCAGAAGATTGTGATTTCCCAGCAAGGTTGGGTAAAGCATGAGACTTCATCTCAACAAACATGCCCAGCATGACAATAATATGCCTGTCATCATAGCTACATGTTAGGCAATAAGTAAAAGAATCATGATCTAAGGCCATCTTGGTAAAATCTCTATAATGTATCCATAGAATAGTCAAAGCAGAAAGGGCTAGAGATGTGTCTCAAGTAGAAGAATGCCTACCTAGTAAGTATGAGGTCTTGAGTTCAAGTATTGCCAAAAAAAAATAATTTAAACACAAGGAAAGCATTTTACATCATAAAATGTATAGTTATCAAAATAATCTTAAACTATGCCTGTCATTTTTTCCCATATCACAAATGAATTAAAAGTATCAAAGAGAGCTCATACTGTTAAGGTGCTAGAACCAGTACAGTAAGTGAATCTTCTTCACTTACCATAACACTTCTCATGCAGGAAAGGCAATGAGCTTACTTTTCCTGGAGGTCACCTTAGAGGCAACCTCTTGCCTCAAAGTGGTATTCACTGTGTGTCATCGACTCCAACATGCATTGTGTTTTGTAAAGCATGCCTTCTTAATAAATACTTCTTGCAAACATTGAAAGACTGAGTATTGATTGCAGGATGGCACACCTATCAAGAGCTTACTTACAAAGTACAGGTCATTGAAAAGATATCTAATTAAGCTAGACTTCCATATTTTCCCTGAGCTTTGCCTTATAAAATCTCAAACTTGGGCTGGGGAGGTGGCTCAGTGGTAGAGTG
>NW_012279760.1:0-2153 GCF_000151885.1 Dipodomys ordii
GGGATGACAGGCGTGAGCCACTGGCACCTGGCTTGATTCAATTTTTTGCAATGAGTTGAATTTGAATTTATTTCTTTAGGTTTTTTTTTTTTTTTGGTCGGGCGTGGGGCCTGAACTCTGGGCCTGGGTGCTGTCCCTCAGCTCTTCAGCTCAAGGCGAGCGCTCTACCACTTGAGCCACAGCGCCACTTCCAGCTTTTTCGGAGTAGTTTATTAGAGATAAGAGTCCCAAGGACTTTATCACCCAGGCTGGCTTTGAACCACGATCCTCAGCTCGCAGCCTCCTGAGTAGCCGGGTTGATGGGCGTGAGCCGCTGGCGCCAGGCCAAGGCGACTTTTGTATTGCCTGTCCCACAGCCCCGTCGCTGGGCGCCGCAGCTGGAGGCCACCAGCCAGCCACTGCCGCCATCGGCCCTGCAAACTCTTCTTTGGTCCAGAGTTGGTCTTGAGCCACAACCTCCCGGATCTCCAGCGTCAGCCTGCAGACCCTGGTCCCGTGTCCCCAGCCTCTGAGCTGGCTTGTCTTCCTGAGCTTCCTCTTGGGCAAAGGGCCCAGCCCGCCAGCTTCCCCTCGGTGAGGCCTTTCCTTCTTAATGAATGGCCCTGGTCACCCCGGGCTGTCCTGGCCCTGTGGCTCTACTGGTTTGTGGTTGGAGCCATTGGGGAAGGAAGTGAGAGGAACATCTTCCAAGTGTTCCACTAGTGACAAGGTCTGTCCCCCCTCTCTTCCTTCCACGCCCCTGCCCCTCCCCTCCTCCCTTCTTCCCCTTCCCCCTTTACCTGTCGCACCTGCCAGGCCTAGGCAGCCCGTTTGCCTTTGGAAAACTTACAAGGCATCAAGGAGCTTCGAGCGCGAGCATCTTACTACATCCCACCCATCCTGAGCTCTTCCTTTCTGGCTAAGTCTACCCGAGCCTGACGTATGCACCTTGCGCTTCTGGCTGAGGGCTGCAGATCCAGGTTCGAAGCGAGTCTCAGGCAGACAAATCCATGAGCTTCTTATTTCTCATCCATCTGCACACATCTGGAAGTGGAGGTGTGGCATCACGCAGCAGAGTGCCAGCTTTGGGCAGAAAAAGCTAAGAGACAATGCTCAGGCCCTGGGTTCAAGCCCCAGCCCCAGCACACACACAAGTCCGTGAGACTCTTATCTCCAGTGAACCACCAGAAAATCCAAAGTGGCTCTGCGGCTTAAGTGGTAGAGGGCTAGCCTTGAGCTGAAGAGCGCAGGGACAGCGCCCAGGCCCAAAGTTCAAACCCCACGACCAACCAAAAAAAAGAGTCTCATGCACTTTCCTGCCCAGGCTGGCTTTGAACCTTAACTCTCAGATCTCAGCCTCTCCTGAGTAGCTGGGACTATAGGCGTGAGCCATCAGGGCTGGCTGCGGGGTAGGTCTGAGGCCCTAGTGAGACAGTAGTGGCAGATGGAGCCTGAGGGGACAGGAGGAGGGCCCCTTGGGACGGTCACCAAGCCACGCCGCAGGCCCCACCCACCACTCAACATCACAACTTTTTAGCGACAGTTCAGCTCTTCAAAAACACGGTTTGCTAGCCGGGTGCCCGGTGGCTCACGCCTGTCATCCTAGCTACTGAGATCTGAGGATCACAGTTCACAGGCCCTACCTTCAAAGCCCAGCACCAGCACAAAGTAAATAAGTAAATAAATAAATAAGGGTCAACCCAGGTTACCCCTCCCTCCATTTCTAGTACAGCTTTCCTGGGCCTTTTATGGGTTCTTCACCTTGCCTCATTCTCTTGTGCCCCAGGCCCTTTGCACATGCTCTCCCTGCAGCTGGGAAGGCTCTTCCTTCCTTCCCTGGGGCTTCTGCCTTGGCCCAGCTTACCAGGGACTCAGGGAATGCCTCGCCCCCCCCCGCCCCCCCCCTCTTTGGAGCCTGGATGGGGGGTGATGGGAGGGGGTGGGAGGGGAGGAACATCTGCACCTCTCAGAGGAGTGTGAAGAACCTTGGGGACAAATGCTGGCTTGTGTCCCCGGCCATCTTATCACTCTCCTGCCTCTGAGTAAATCTGAAAGTTCGAGCTGCCACAGAGATGTTGTTTTGCAACCATTGTCCCTGGGGCACCCAGTGCGCTATGGGAGGGAGGCCTCAGCCTCCTTCCAAAACACTCCCGGGCAGGGGCGCAGAGCGGCCC
>NW_012279761.1:0-1258 GCF_000151885.1 Dipodomys ordii
CAATTGCATGGGCAGGATAATGCATACATTTCTTACCAAGCATTGCAGCCTCCTCCTTTGTTTACCCTTCCCATCCCTTCCCAGCCTCCCCCCTCCCTGTTTGTTTTTTTTTAACTATCCTAAAACCTCAACAACAATCCTTCCTGCTTTTATTACATAACTAATACAGCCCACCAGGCCTTGCAGAAGGGAAAGTAAACCAGTAGTTCTGAGAACAAAGGGTGCAGGGGGTATGTGTGGGGAGTGGCGTAATGGGGGGACTGGGTGCAGCCTTGTCTGTGACTTGTGGCTGGCTTCCTCCAGCCTCCTACACAAGACCCTGGCTTTTCTGGAATCGTTGCCCTCAGAGAATTTAGAAGTCTCCAGTTCCTTCTCAACTGAAGGAGACAGGGTAGAGAGGGAGGTAGTAGTAAAGCCCTTGAGGATTGTGCGCTCTTTGCTTGGATGTGTGAATCTTATGAATTGGGATAATTTCTGTCATCAAGGTGTGGCTCAGTCACTATGCACCTACACATATTCAAGGTCACCTAGAGGTTTTAAATAATTTGTCTCCCTTGGTTGGTCTTGCTCTCAAGGAGACTGCAATCTGACCATACACAAAATGAATGCTAGATTAGTTTACCCTAAGAGGCAAAGGAAAATGGATGGAATAGGGATTTACAGAGGATTAAAAAAAATCATCCCAAAGAACGGCATGGAGTTTTGGTGTTTAGAGGCATTTTGTGCTTGTGAAGAGGAACTTGGCTATAGGGTTAGGGTGCAGTTCAGTAGTATACAATTTGTCCAACGTGTTGGAGGTCCCTAGCACTGTCCTCCAACGGAAGTTTAAAAGTTGGGCACTGGTAGCTCATACCTATAATCCTAGCTACTCAAGAGGCTGAGATCTGAGAATCATGGTTCAAAACAAGCCTGGGCAGAAATGTCTGTGAGTCTCTTATCTCCAGTTAACAACCAGCAAACCGGAAGTGGAGCTGTGCCTTAAAGTGGCAGAGCACTAGCCTTGAGCAAAAGAGCTTAGAGACAGCAACCAGGCCCTGAGTTCAAGACCCAGGACTGGCAAAAAAACAAAACAACAACAACAAAAATGAATAAAGAATAAAAGTAAACAAAGTTTAAAAAGGAGCATGGTGCTGGGTACCAGTGGCTCACCCCTGTCATTAATCCCAGCTATTCTGGAGGCTGAGATCTGAGGATTATGGTTCAAAGGAAGATCCATGAGACTTTTTTTTGGGGGGGGGTCTGGTCGTGGGGCCTAACG
>NW_012279762.1:0-980 GCF_000151885.1 Dipodomys ordii
GCACTGGCCTCGGTCAGGCGCCCCCCCCCCCGGGGCCCGCCCCCGCGGCGTGACGGCCCCGCCCTCCCGCCCTCCTCCCCCGCGGACCGCAATGATTTAGAAGTTCAGGAATCCCACGTGACGTCACCGGGGGGGTGATGTAATGCACTCTAAATAGAAGGTATTGTAATCTTTGCTCAGTCCAACGTGGTCCCTTCACCCGGGCTCCGCTCTGGCCTTCTCCACACTTGTTTGGTAAGTTCCTAAAAATACGGCTCGGCCACTTCTGGGGCGTTTGCATTTAGCCACTTTTCGTTGCACTTGCCGCGGGGAGCCGTCTCGGGAGCGTGTGCTGGTCTGCAGGGGTTGGTTCTCGGCGGCAGCCGCGAGGTTACTTGGTCCAATGGGCAGGTCACAGGGCCAGGAGTCGGGAAGATGTGATGCATTCTTTCGGAGAGTGATCTGTGTTTGTAAACATTCTGGCGGACCCGAGGGAAGTCCGGCCCCAATCGCTGGTGGACTGTGGAGTTGTGCCGTGTCCCGTGGCCACCTAGAGAGACCCCCCCCTTCTCTTCCCCCTCTACCCGCTCCCCCCCCCGCCCCACGCCGTGTCCGTCTCGGAGCGCGTCTCGGCGGCCGCTGCGCCGTGCGCCTGCCGGGGATGCTAGCCGGAGCCCGCGCCGTGTCCGCCCCAGCGTGCGTGCGTGTGTGGGAGCGCGCGTGTTTCCCTGACACGGGGGGAACCGTTATGAATCGGGGGTGTGTGTTTGCCTCCAGAGACCTGGCAAGGTGCGGAACCCTCCAGAAGTGTGGTCAAGCAGCAGCGGCGGCGGCGGCGGCCACGGAGATGCTGAGTGCGGAGCCTGCTCCCCGCGTGCCCCAGCTTCCCAGGGATGCGGCGGCGGAACCCCCGGAGAAAGTTTGCAAACTTCCAGCGGGCGCTGGCTGCGAGGACGCCGCCGGGTCACCCGGGGTGGGGGGCCGGCCGGGGCGAGGGCGGC
>NW_012279763.1:0-4587 GCF_000151885.1 Dipodomys ordii
GAAGTGGCGCTGTGGCTCAAGTGGTAGAGTGCTAGCCTTGAGCTGAAGAGCTGAGGGACAGCACCCAGGCCCAGAGTTCAGGCCCCACGACCAGACCCCCCCCAAAAAAACTACACACAAAATGAACAAACAAATAAAATACTAGGGGCATGGCCCAAGTGGTGGAGTATCTGGCTTTCAAGAGTGAGAGCATGAGTTCAAAACCCCATTCCACAAAAAAAGAAACAAAGATTTTGAAAATTCCATGATGATTAACATTATACAGAATTTACATTGGCTGATGCACTTAGTTCAAATCCAAATACCATAGGCAAAAGACAACATATATCATCTGCTTCATGAAGGACAAATGGCAGATGATTTTCTAAGGATTCCTTATGAGGAATGGTTAGTTTCTCATGAATACTTGGTTTCCTGTGGCTATGTGAGGGGTGATGACACCGGATGGCAAAACGGTCAGTAGTGGAATGACAAAGAGAATGTCACACTGAATTCTGTGTGGATTTAGATTGTTCCTAGAGTTAGTTCCTTCTCAAATATTGTCCCAAAACTTGGAAATAGTTCATACTTTAAACCCAGGATATTTCTTCAATTGGTGAACAACAGTACCTACACGTGTGGCAAGAATATGGATGCAGTCAATTATGTCCTCAAGAGATAATAGGAGCAAGGAGACCAGGGAAGAATAAATAGCAGTTGGAGAGAAAAGAAGACACAAAAATGTGGAAATAAACAAAAATATGACCAGGAAATCTATGAAGTCTAGCTGCTTTACCCAATCATTTGTTGAACAGAGTCTGAGTAGAGAAGCAGGACATAAGGCCAAAGATATACAGATGTGATCCACAAGATGGAAACCTAATTCCAGCCTCAGAAAGAGATGAAGTGTCTCAAGCCTGTAATCCTAGCTCCTTCATAGGGAAATGAAGCTGGGGGAATGCAGTTTAAGGACATAAAAGTTCATGATCCTCCATCCCAACCCAACCAATGCCCAGGATAGTGGCATGTACCTGTCATCCACAGTGACAGGGAAGCATCCATAGGAGAATTGAAACCAAGGCATAAGGTAACAACGAGGACTAAAAGGAGCTGGAAACATGGCAGAAGGGGTAGAGAACCTGATTTGCAACCCCAAGGCCCAAAGTTGAATCCCCCATACTGACAACGATAGATAGATAGATAGATAGATAGATAGATAGATAGATAGATAGATAGATAGATAGATAGATAGATAGATAGATAGATAGATAGACAGACATGTAGAGAGATAGATAGGCATCAGCACCTAATTTGTCAGTTAGCCGAGAGTCTTAGAAATATTTTCCACTGGATTCTGAATTAGGAGGATTTTTCTGTTGGCTCATCTTAGGTAGAGTTCCATGGAATCAGAGGTGGAGGAAGTGATTTATTAGGGAGGTTTTCTCTTGGGGATACCTGGAAGAGAGCAAAGACGGCAGAAGACAATGAAGAAACTCAGCAGCAATGTGAGAGGTCAGCTGAAGACTACACTCAGCTGGATCGATTCAGAGCTCTGGAATGAGGGTGCCATCTCAGAGGCTAATTTCAGGCCATCCTTGGCGGAGGGCCAACCCCGGCCTCTGTCATCAGCATGGCTCCCATTGGGTTGAGGCAAACCTCAGAAGGGTGAACTGGAGTCAAAAGAGTCTGAGGATGTAATGGAGGAAGTGAGGAAGGTGAAATAAGTCTGGGAGTTGGACAGGGGCAGATGGGATGGGAGAGAAGGACAGAAGGGGTGAGTCTGGTCCAGAACAGCTGGACACTTAAATGGACATGTTAAGTTGTAGCACTTACACAAATGTTTGACATTCCGAACATAAAAGTAAAGAAATGAATAAAACTGTCAACCTACATTCATATATTTTATCCATAATCATATATATTTTTCATATAGTCATATGTACTCATACATAGACATTATCACCACTTAACCAAAGAAGTAAAGAGCCTCTATTGAGAAAGTTTTAAAAAAATGAAAAAGAAATTGAAGCAGATTTAAGGAAACAGAAAAACCTCCCATTCTCCTGGGTGGGAAGAATTAACATCATAAAAATGGCAATAGTTCCCAGAGCAATGTATAAATTCAAGACAATACCCATCCAAGTCCCAACAACTTTCTTTAAAGAAATAGAGAAAGCAATCTTAAATTCAAATGGAATAATAAAAGACCCAGAATAGCAAAAGCCATACTTAGCAGGAAGAACAATGATGGAAGAATATCAATGCCAATCTTTGAAATCTGTAAATCAGTCTTAATCTCCTGGATTTTAGGAGCAGCCTGCATTTTGCTTTGCAATCAGGAAAACTAAGGATTATGAGCTTCATGGCCACAAGGGGGAGCTGTAAGACAGGCTCTCTGACTCAACCAGAGTGCTCTCCAAGCAGGCAAAGGGTAGTAGCTGTGACTCTGGCTGGAAGCCTGGGGTTCCTTTGTGTTATTTGAAAATCACACAGGAAAGTAAAGTCAGTTTGAGTGCTCTCCTTAATGAAAATGAAAAGTAATAAATGTCAGCAAATTCCAGAAGCTTTTTGTAGGTGAAGGAAGATGGGCTATCATGTAATTGTATTATAATAACATTCCTCTAACCGAGGGCTGGGAAGAAAATAGGTATGAAGAGAAGGATGTGTCCGGAGCAGGCTTCCTGATCAAGTGGCAAGACATTCAAACCAATTTCAGTACAAAAATAAAGTGCTTTAGTATACCAGACACAGTGCACACACCAAGGCCACCATGTTACTCAAGCACAGGAAATAGGAAACAAAGCCCATCAAAGTCAGACACAACTCTAGAGCAGCTAATGTAAAATCAAGAAGCCAGGATTTTGTGGAGTATATAGGAGGAGGGAGGATCTAGAAATGATGATGCTTATATCTTTGTATTTACAGTGATGGCAGACCATAACTACAAGAGAAAGGATTATTAAGCTCCTGCACATTAGGAAAGTTATGGTTTATGGAGTACACACAATGGACACACAGAGATATGAGCAAAACCCAGAGAGAGAAGGACAAGGGAATACATCTGCCTGTGATCACACTTGTTAGTCATAGCCCAAATCTAGTTTTGAGGAGTTCGTACAGTGCGCTATTAAACTAAATTGTGTGTATGTGTGTGTGTGTGTGTCTATGATAGTCCTGGGGTTTGAACTCAGGGCTGGAGGGTTGTCCCTGAGCTTTTTGGTTGTGGTGGTTATTTCTCAAGGCTACTGCACTATCATTTGAGCCACAGCTTACAATTCTGGCTTTTTGAAGAAAAGGGTCTCATGAATTTTCCTGTCCAGGCTAGCTTCAAATTGTGATACTCAGTTCTCAGCCTCCTGAGTAGCGAGGATTACAAGCATGAGCCACTGATGCCTGGCTAACCTAATTTTAATATTTGTAATTTTAATATTTTTAGTATTTTGAAATTAGTTTACTAAAAGGAATTCATATTTAAGAATATATACATACACGTTTAGTGAGTCAGGAATGCAATTGTCTTCCTGTTTGAGGTAGAATACTGACTTTATTGTGTTTGGGGAAATGATACATTTGCTATTTTAAAATGCCATGATATATTTGACCCCAGTTTTGTAAACCACATTGCAATATATTCTTTGTCTAGAGAGATACCTCCACCAAACCCACCTAGTATGGATGGTGGCTATTTCTATGTGCCTTGTCCCTCTCAAGCCCATTTCTGCTGCCAGATTTCCTTTATCTAGAGAAAAATATCACAACAGATAAAATAGAGAAGCAGACAGGAAAATTCTGCCAGTTTTCAACTGAGCCACATATTAAAGAGGCTTGTAAAACTGTAAACAAGATTACTTTCTTAATAATATTTTGTTTTGGAAAAGAATTCCATAAATACGTTATTTGGGCAAGTGTAAGCATAATCAGTTTTTTTGCCAGGTGAAATTTTTATCAGCTTTATTAGCTGATATTAGAAAATATGACAAATATAAATAAACAAAAGCTTTAGGGGGCTTTTTAAAATAAATTATAGGAATTATAAAGAGGTTCTGAGATACCTCTCCTCAAAGAGAAATTCTGTCCTAGTGACTGGAAATCTCTTGTAATCAACCCATAAAGCATGTTTAATAGACAACTCAAAATACATAATCCTAAAGAGAACTCTTGGTGTTACCTCCAAACTGACAAACTGGCTGTTTGTCCAGTTTTTCCAGGGCTGGTCAATTGTAACACACTTCTCTAAGATGTTCATTTCCCCAAACTAGCAATAGTCATTGCCTAATAGCCTCCAC
Source organism: Dipodomys ordii (assembly GCF_000151885.1). Lineage (NCBI taxonomy): Eukaryota > Metazoa > Chordata > Mammalia > Rodentia > Heteromyidae > Dipodomys > Dipodomys ordii. Next base: position 4,266 of record NW_012279763.1, read on the forward strand.
AACTCCCCACAGCTGTTCCAATAGCAGTGTTATATATACTACTGTTCAAATATAACCCTACACATGCTGCTATCAGCGCCCACACTACTACCACCTGGCTCAGACGATCATCAGAGTTTCTTGGTTGTGAGAAATTATTTATAAAAAAAATCTGACCTTCATGACTAAGATGCCTAAGGGTAGTTGTGAGAAATTATAAATGTCTTTGCTGTCACTACCATCATCACCACCATCATTGTTGTTTTTTTTTGGGGGGGGTCCGGTCGTGGGCCTGAACTCTGGGCCTGGGCGCTGTCCCTCAGCTCTTCAGCTCAAGGCTAGC
>NW_012279764.1:0-1248 GCF_000151885.1 Dipodomys ordii
GAGCTGAGGGACAGCGCCCAGGCCCAGGTTCAGGCCCCATGACCGGACCCCCCCCAAAAAAAAACCATATATGGTATAGCAATGCCTTTGACAAGTGTGAGGATTCTAAGAACAGAGGAAGAGTTCATCAGGTTTAGTTAAAGGGGAAGTGAACTCAAATGAGCCATTACAGGGATTCCAATCACTCAGTTAAAGATCATATGGTTTGATTCTGGTTTTGCAGCTGAGGAAATTGATCTACCCCAAATCATGCACTGGCTTAATGGCTGAACTCAAATTATTTCCACTGCACCCCTAGTTCATGATTCTTTCTTTTACTCTATAATTACTTTCATGATTATTTCTTGCATCTTCTTTTCTGTCTTAGACAAGAAGGCCAAGACATTTAAGGATTGTTCTGTGAATCCTCTTAAGTTCACAAAGACCCTTGCCTCCCCAGGGTGTCTCTTCTCCCCTTCCTGAGTTCTTCACGCAGGAGAGGGCTCTGTATTCCCAACTGCGGGGTTCCAGGAGTCTTTTTATCATCGCAATATGTGAGCTGCCAGTCTCTAAAAATAAGATTCCATTTATTTGTTTGGTAGAAGAAAAATCAATTATGGAACAGTTCTCACTGTGGAGATATTCTCAGACTGACTCTATTTTAAGAGCATGTAACCACAGAAGAGCAGAATTCTAGAGATTAATAGGACTTCAGGCTTCATCCAGGATGATTCTTTATCATTTTTGTAGTCATAAAACTCTTTGAAATCAACAATGACAGCTATCAAAACTTGCTCCAGAAAAAAAATATACATATAAGGATATATATGCTGTTATATATACAAAAATTCATGCAAAAGCCTGAATGCAATATTTCCCACTGCCCTGGAAGCAATTCTTTGGATCCCCAAATTAGATCTTTTTTTACTTGATTACAAAGGAATCTCTGCGGGGTGCTGGTGGCTCATGCCTATAATCCTGGCTACTCAGGAGGCTGAGATCTGAGGAGCATGGTTCAAAGTCAGCCTGGGCAGGAAAATCTGTGAAACTCTTATCTCCAATAAACCACCAGAAACCCAGAAGTGGCACTGTGGCTCAAGTAGTAGAGCTTTTGCCTTGAGCTGAAGAGTTGAGGGACAGTGCCCAGGCTCAGAGTTCAAGCCCCACAACTGACGAAAGAAAGAAAGAAAGAAAGAAAGAAAGAAAGAAAGAAAGAAAGAAAGAAAGAAAGAAAGAAAGAAAGAAAGAAAGAAAGAAAGAAAGAAAGAA
>NW_012279765.1:0-2276 GCF_000151885.1 Dipodomys ordii
TTTTTTTCTTTTTGCTTATGTGGTGCTGAGGAATCGAACCCAGGGCCTCATGCATGCAAGGCAAGCACTCTACCACTGAGCCACCTTCCCAGCCCTCTAAGTTATATGTTAAACAATCATGTGAGAGAAAAAGGTATCTTTGGGGTAACTGGAGAGGAAAGGAAGGGGCTTCTAAACTCCCCATAGCAAGAAGAGTCACACCTCCCACATGAGAGTGTAGAGATGGAGAGCTGGCCCAGCGAAGCCTGAGGGCTGCATGATGGACTTCTCTGAAGAAAACCTCACGTGCTTAAGATTTAAGGGGATGTGATGTCTTGGGGGCCTATTTGCACAATCAGAGGTGGAAGAGAGGCAGTAGATACACACCCGACACTAGGTGGGCAAGTAAAGGTAAAGAAAAGTGATATCACTTGTCTTATATTTGTTTAGTTTCTGCTTTTCCCTCCTTTTTTCTGCTGGTTATGAGGCTTAAACTCAGGGCCTGGCCATTGTCCCTGAGCTCTTTTGCTCAAGGCTAGCTCTCTACCAGTTTGAGGCACAACTCCATTTCTGGTTTTTCTGGTTATTAAGGAATCTGGTTAATAGGAATCACATAGCTTTTTGTGGCTGGCTTTTCACCTCATTCCTAGATCTCAGCCTTCTGAGTAGCTAGGATTATAGGTATGAGCCACCAGCACCCAGCCCAGTCTCATTTTTAAGCCTATTTCACTTTCTGCATAGGTTTTAGTTGTGATTTGCTCACAGAGTTATGAAGGTAAGTTCATCAAGTTTTGAAGTTCTATATGTTCTCTGAAGAGACTGTGAAAGAGCAGAGTCCATCACATTCCAGAGCGGGGTTCACAGCCGTCAATAGCAGGTAACATGCTCAGTGGAGGCCCACAAACATCTCTTGGTGATTGTTTAGTGTGTATGTGTATGTGGACACTTTCCCCTTCTTGTCTATGAGGACACTCCAAAGACCCCAGGGGATGCCAGCTCCAAGTATAAATCCTGTGATACGACAACAGTTGATATGATAACCAAGAAGGCTACTAAATGATGAGTAGGTAGTGCACATGGTCAGTGAGACAGGTCATTAACTTCCCAAGTGGGATGGAGAGGGACAGTGTAACTATTTTATGTTGCTACTTAAAATTACAAATAAATCTGAAATTTATAAATTACTTCTAGAATCTTTCTTTTAATATTTCTGAACCACTAATGGCTATAGATAAGTAAAATCATAGAAAGTGAGCTCACTGATAAAGGAGGACTGTGGTATACACACACACACACACATACACACACATGACTATACTAGATAATACTACACTGCTGTTATGCTTATGAAAGCAATATAAATGTTTTGTGGTTTAGAAAAATTCAATTAGCTAGGCATAGGTGGTGTGTACCTGTAAATCTTAGCTATTCAGAAGGCCAAGACCCAAGGATCATGGTCAGAAGCCAGCCCAAGCAGGAAAGTCCATGCAACTCTTATCTCTAACTACCAAGAAAACAAAAAACAGAAGCAAGCCAAAAATAAAGCTGTGCCTCAAGTGTTAGAGTGCTAGCCTTGAGCAGAAAAGTTCTGAGTTCAAGCCCTATGACAAACACACACACACACAGAGTGAGTGAGAAAGAGAGAGAAAGGGGGGATTATTCATAAGTAGAACATGTCAATTTAAAGTGAATATACTAAGCAAATAAGAGACTAGAAGAGATGGGGAAAAATATTCAGTGCTGAAGTTTGGTGAAATCCAGGTGCAGACAAGAACAATCTACTATATGTGTCAATAAGTGCATTTTATAACCTGTGCTTAGTCCTATTTGGGATTTTGTAGATAAAGAATAACAAACTAAAGCAATTCCTCCTTCTCAGCAGCCATCTCTGTAGACTTGTTTTTTCTCTTTGCTATGCGTTGGCAACAAAGCCTTAGCCAGCAATCCACACCATCTAATCATCCATCTCCTCTAAATAAATTTCTTATGGATAAAGTGCCTCGTGCACAGTTCCTTAGTCTGCTCAGGTTTTTACAGTGAATACCATAGACTGGGTGTTTTATAAGCCACAGAAATGTATTTCTTACAGAACCAGAGACTGGGAGCTGGAGGTCAAGTTCTAGTCAAGATCCTTTTCCAGGTTCTAGATTTATGATTCCATTGTGTTCTCAAATGACAGAAAGAAAATTCTCTGGCTGCTTCTTTCTTCTTCTTCTTCTTCTTCTTCTTCTTCTTCTTCTTCTTCTTCTTCTTCTTCTTCTTCTTCTCCTTCTCCTTCTCCTTCTCCTTCTCCTTCT
>NW_012279766.1:0-3077 GCF_000151885.1 Dipodomys ordii
CTCACGGTCTCTCCTGCCCGGGCTGGCTTTGAACTGCGATCCTCAGATCTCAGCCTCCTGAGTAGCTAGGATTACAGGTGTGAGCCACCAGCGCCCGGCTAACTGATTTTTTTTTTAACTGGTGAGAAAAAGTCATAGGTACTTCTCCACAGCAATTATTTCTTACTGATGTTTCTAAACAAAGGAAATGTCAAGTTTCAATTGAAATTAGTGAAAAATAAAGATGTATGTACCACCCCCCGCCCCTACCCCACTTCATATCACGAGGGGTCTGTTATACACAGACCCCTTGGGACCCTGTGGAATCAATGAACAATCGCTGGCATTGGCCAGCTAAAAACGTCACGTAGGCCCTCTCGGGGTTTTTTGGTTTTGGGTACTAGTACTGGCGGCTTGAACTCTGAACCTCACTCTGTCACTCAGCTTTTTCACTTACAGCTGGCACTCTTCCACTGATCCACATCTCCAGTTTCAGCTTTTTGCTGGTTGGTTGGCTTTGTCCGCTAGGGCAGCTTTGAGCTTTGTTCCTCCGATCTGAACCTCCTAATTAGCTAGAATGATAGACCTGAGCCATCAGAGTCTGGCTCAGTTGACCCTCTTTCCATCCATCAGCTGTGGCCATGAGGAGGACTGATCTCTGAAACTAAGAGCGAGAGGCCACACTGGGAACACCTTTCCAGAATGTCTGAAATAACAGGGCTTTCTTGTCCCCACAGGTAACTACGAGGTGTCTATCAAGTTCAATGATGAACACATCCCCGAAAGCCCCTACCTGGTGCCCATCATTGCCCCCTCCGACGATGCCCGTCGCCTCACTGTTATGAGCCTTCAGGTGAGACGCAAGGAAGCATCCATGTGCTTGGCCACAGGCCGACCAGTGAGATCCCTGGACTCCTGAGGCCACTTCAATCCCCCTTGGGTGCCCAAGCCCTGGCTATGTTGTGACTTCAGGTGTGGCCAGCTGTAAAGGAGCATTCCCATGGCAGGGTCACCCCCCTAGATCCTTAGGACAGAAGACAGTTGGAACATGTGAAAACAGACTCATTCAACCAACACACCTCACTGTTTGGGGCCAAGTTTGCTTTTAAATATTTATTCAAGAGAATACAAAGGAAGCCTGTTAATTGTCAGTTAAGGGATAAGGAGGGCTTTCAAAACAGAACAGACAAACCTGAACGGTCCAGTCACTTTAGCCCAACTCTTGTTGGCTTTATTTTTTGCAAGAAAGTCTACTGCAATTCCTTTGTTAGGATTATTTATTGATAATCATTGTGCAAGGAACTGTGCTCAGACCTTTATTGGGGTTACTTCAGTGGTTCCTTATAGCAGCCTGCTGAGAAACCTCTTCACTTCATATTAGACATGGTGTAAACCAGGCACTGCTGGCTCATTCCTGTCATCCTAGCTACCCAGGAGGCTGAGACCTGAGGATCATGGTTGGAAGCCAGCCTGGGCAAAAAAGTCCATGAGACTTCTTTGATCTCCATTTAACCACCAAAAAGCTGGAAGTAGAGTCATGGATCAAGCAGTACAGCGCTATGAGCACTAAAGCTCAGGGATAACACTCAGGCCCTGAATTTAAGTCCCAGAACAGGCAACAAGAACATTAAAACAAACAAACAAAAACGATGGTGCAGGCATTAGTGCGGTGTTTATGCTGCCAGACCTTTGGCTATTGACTATAGCTATAACCTCCGCCTCTCCCAACCAGCACCTTGGTTGTTGAATAACACCAGAATCCCAAAGTAGATTTTTTTTTCCCCATTGAGGGGCTTTCTTAATAACCTTTAGCTGTCTCCAGTTTTGGGTTTGAATCCAATCTAGACTCTTAGATTGGTGAGATCTAGTCTCATCTGCTTGGGGGTTCACAGATACCAACTGAGTCTTTCGGACTAGGAACCCAGACAAAATACAAACCAGAATCACAGTCCACAGATTGAAGAGGCCTCATCTGGAGAGAACCAGGGTACTGACTGGTCACTGTGGTAGAGATGTTTTTCTTGTGTTTCATTTAAAGGCTTTCTAACAGAAGTTTCTTTTGTGACCAACTTGGCTAAAACCTGTGGAGGGAGATAAACCCAGCATTTGTTGAGGGCAAAGAGCTGCCTTCACGCATCTAGAAGATTTCTTAAGGATCTTCTGAGGTGTTTATCTCCCTCTTGAGGATTTAGTGGCAAGTGGATTCAGGTAACAAATGATTCTGTCCAAAAGGATCTGGTTTGGAGAAAACACCTCCAGAAAGCTTTTCTGTAGTCTTTGCATCACAGTTCAGCCATAAATATTTGAGTAAGTATGCAGAGGGGTGTATTTCATGCATTTGTAACCAGTTACTACAGCAAAACAGGCCTGTGTGACTGCACAGTCCCTGTTGTTCTGGGTCATTTGATGCAGACAGATGTGTGAATTATTTATTAGAGCCTCTGTGGAGGCCTGAGCAGCAACATCTGGTGTGGGTTAAACAAGAGAGACATGTATTACTATCTTGCTTTTGAGACTGGAGAAAATTGGAGTTGGCTATGCCTTGTCAGTGATGGAGGGGAATAGGGAAATCTGGTTATCAAAGAATCCTTAATTTTACGATCTGACCTCCTGCTGTAGGTCAGCTTGGTCCAACCCAAAATTCTTCAGCAATGGAAGTCACTTAATATGGTAGTAGTCATTAGTTGATACGGCTACAGAATACTAGAGGAACTACATATTTTATTTATATGTGACTAGCTACACTCAGCACAACTTTAGGACTGTATGGTTAAGATGTAGTCCTTGGACCTGCACACTTGGTACCACCAGGCTCACTGGGACAGATCCTGGATTTTATTAACAAGATCCCCAGATGGCTCAACTGGTAGAGTTGCTGCCTAGCAGGCAGAAGGACCTGAGTTCAAATCCCACTACCAGCAGAAAAAGAAACCTGATTGTCATCTACATTCTTCATCCCCCACCCCTCTAAGAACATAACCTTTCTGCAGTGAAGTATAGGAGTGAAACTGACCCAGGGAAAAGCAGAAGCTCCACTTCTTTGCTTTTTAGCAAGAACAGGTATATCAAAAAGCACATAATTTTTTTTTGGGGGGGGG
>NW_012279767.1:0-1730 GCF_000151885.1 Dipodomys ordii
TGCTAATAAAAGAATGGAAAAGATTTGTTTCAGGCTGGGTACCAGTGGCTCATGCCTGTAAATCCTAGCTACTCAGGAGGCTGAGATCTGAGGATCACTATTTGAAGCCCACCCATGTGGAAATGTCTGTGAGACTCATCTCCAATTAACCAGCAAATACCCCCTCACCCCCCACCCCCGCCTAGAAATAGAAGTGTGACTCAATTGGTAGAGCACTAGCCTTGAGTGAAAAAGCCAAGCAACAAGAGTATGAGGCCCTAAATTCAAGCCGCAGAATCAGTGTGTACATGTGCATAGGTGCATGTATGTGTGCACACGCACACAGAGATCGGTTTCAAGTGAATAGATTGTAACTATGGTTATTCTTCTACTAAAGAAAGATGGGTTTTACCCTCACAGCTTCCCAATGATGGGTATTTGTGGAGGACAAGTCCACACCAGAGTTTATCAATCTGGGTCCTTCCAGGCTGGTACAGGGCTGGGGCCATCCCCAGGGAAATCTGAGGCCTGCCCCTCCACTTAGCACTGGAGTGGAGTAAGTAAAACACTTCCAGTCCTCCGGGAGGCCATAGTTGAGTGCAGGGAAGAGAAAGTTCACAGAAAATTGCTGTGTAGTCTACTTCATACAGAGTCAGAGGGTTTGTGGGTATGACGGGAGCATGGGGAAGAGGCAGCTGATTCTCTTCAGAGAGGTCCAAAGGACTTCAAAGTGAGGACAGTGATCCTAGTGGAAGGAACCCCATGGCCAAAGGCCTAGAAGCCAGAGAGCATGACTCAAAGAAGCTCAAAGTTGGAAAGTGTTTTAAAATACATCTAAAACCACTTCCTTTTTTTAAACTAGGGGGAGTAGAGTTGAGAGGGGAGAGGTAGAGATGGTGGGAGATTGAAGCCCAGAAAGGGAAAGTGTCCTGACTAAAGCCAGTTGCAGTGTTAAATAATCTCTAGGTATTAATTCACTCCCTCCTGGGTTATTTCTATGCCCAAATACTTATAATGTGTCAGTAAGGGTAGAAGGGAAAAGATGACATGAAAAGCTGGCCACCACTACAAAAAGTTGTCAACTTTGGCTCTGGTGTCCAGTTACTGCCTTTACTACATTAGTTTCATGTAGGAAGGAAGACATAGAATAAACTCCCAAAGATACTTTATCTCAGAAGATCTCACAGGAAATCCCACATGTTGTGTTCACCAAGTCCAGCATCTTCCTCTTCAAGCAATCACAGCTAGGATTCCAGGTGTGAGCCACTGGCACTGGGCTTCTAAAAGCATCACATATTTGTCAGTTATTTTAAAATCCTGGTCTGGCATTTCTTCCATAGCTGATTCCCGTTCTGATGCTTGTTCTACCTCCTCAAACTGAGTTTTGTACCTTTTAGTATGTCTTGTAATTGTTCAAACCCTAGTACTGCAAAAAAATAAAAATAAAAAGCTAGGGGCTTGAAATGTGGGTCAGTAATAGAACACCTGCCTAGCATGTTAAGGTCTTGTGTTCTATTGCTAGCAAAACCCATCCCCCCACCAAAAAAAATAGGCCACTAGTAATATGTAAGTGTTTCTTGGTGATTTCCCCCTTTTAGGTGGGACAGGCTGGCTAGAAGTGAAGTATTTCTCTATGTCAGATAAACTCTGATGAGGGGCTGGGAAGTTGTCTCAGTGGTAGAGCGCTTGCCTTGCATGCCTGAGGCCCTGGGTTCGATTCCTCAGCACCACATAAGCAAAGGAAAAAAGCC
>NW_012279768.1:0-1493 GCF_000151885.1 Dipodomys ordii
GAGGGGGTAACAATGTTCAAGAGGAAGTGTACTCATTACCTCACTCATGTAACTGTAACCCTCTGTATAGTATCTTTACAATAAAAAAAATTATTTGTAAAAAAAATTATATATATAAAAAAAAGAAGCACTGAATTAAATTATACCATATAAGCCAAGAACTAGGCTCATGCCTAAAATCCTACTCAGGGAACAAGATCTGAAGGATTAGTGTAAAGGCAAAATGAGCAGAAAGTGTGAGATACCATCTTCAAAACAACCAACAAAAAGCCAGGTAGAGACGTGGCTCAAGTCAGGAATGCCCGCCTAGCAAGCAAGCTGAGTGTGAGTCTGTGAGTTAAAACCCCAATACCTCAAAACAAAAAAATTACATCATACATACCTTCAAATTTGGCATTCACCATAACATACAAATGTTCTCGAGGATAGGCATTTAGATCCCTGGAGACTGCATGTAAGCTAATGGTGGGGTATTCCAGTGAGAATCCTAATCCAGAACCATCTAACCAAGACAGGCGGCTGAAAAACATGTTTTAAGTAGATTAGAAACTCAACCCTAACTTAATATCTCAAAGTTTACAAAGGTTCAACCTAGATGTTTCTTTTTTTTTGTTTTTTTTTTTTTTGTCGGTCATGGGGCTTGAACTCTGGGCCTGGGTGCTGTCCCTCAGCTCTTCAGCTCAAGGCGAGTGCTCTACCACTTGAGATATCAGCCTCCTGAGTAGCTAGGATTACAGGCGTGAGCCACCAGCGCCCGGCTTAGATGTTTCTTTAGATGTATTCCTAAAATAAATTTAGCAGCAGGTACTTAATTTTCTTTAAGATAATTGTATTATAGCTTATTTTCTCCTAGCTATAAATTCAAATACAAAATACTGTTTTTTCTAATCCTGTGTATTTCTACCATTCTTCAGGAGTTTACTTTTTTATTTTCTTAGGCCAGAGATCAGAACTCAAACAGGATAACTGACACTTTCACTCACTGACTGGCACTCTACCACCTGAGCCATGCTTCTAGCCCCCAACTGAGTCATGCTTCCAGCCCCCATTTCTTTTCAGGGCTTTGTTTGGATTTTTTTTTAATTCTATCATTTTCACTGGAATTTTTCAGGTGCCCTTTTTGCTTTTCCAAATCCTCACCTACCTAAGTCCCCAGTAGTTCCAATGTAGGAGGCCTCCTTTCAACTGCTACAGTCCATAATGACCTCTTCTGTTCTACTCTTCATTTGTATTCATAATATACTATGAACTTAACTCTATGGCAATGAATCTTACATGTTCTTTGCTACCTGACAGCCGAACACTGCCTGTCATGTTCTTTTAAACATTTTCCAAAAACTTTAGCAGAGTTCACAGCAGGTAAACATGTAATAAATACCTTGTAATCAACAATTTCTTTACTAATCCTTATATTAAGTGAAATACACAGGAACTAGCCTTAAGAACATTCACAAGTTAATTATTACCTTGAAAAATAAACTATGAAGATTTTT
>NW_012279769.1:0-1785 GCF_000151885.1 Dipodomys ordii
AAAAAAAAAGAGTGTCCTTAATGTTTAGGTTAATGATATTAAATCTCAACCTTCAAACATGATGAAATGAGTCAGGTAAGAAGTGTCTTTGGGTTTTGTTTTCTTGAGATGCCAAGGATGGAATCCAGGGCTTTGCCTGTGTGAGACAAGGGATCTTTACTACTGCACTGAATTTCCAGCCCTAACTTTTGTGGGATGAAATGAAAAGCACACACTAAAAAACAACTACTCTGGAACACAATGGTTATCTCTTGGAAAGGCACATATGCAATTCAGTCGTGAGCTGAACTGACTACTTTTTTTCCTTCAAATATCATTTTAACTTAAAAGAACAGTCAGTAGTCAAACTACAGTTATTCATATTTGGGTATTTAACAGACATTTTCCTCCAAATGAATAAAAGGAGACTCTCAATTCAAGGCAAATGACTTATAGTATTTGTTGTCAATGATAAAATTTGAGCTCTTAGCTGAGACTTGTAAATTTGGTAATCTTATAAATGTGCTACAGGGAGCTCAACAGTATCCTAATACTTAAAGGCTTTGTAGTGAGATTGATGGTGATATTAACAAATGTAATTTTTAATATACTGTAATACTTAGAATATCGTCTTAACTCAGTATACTTTTTCCAAATGATCAATGTGTGATATTCCAAAATGCATGGGTAAAAAAAAGATCCACTGACTAAAGGTATACTTAGGAGAGGAGTCCAAAAGTGTAACTTCTCTAAACAACTAACGTACTATTTATCAAAATGAATACCAAGAAGTGAAAACATGTTTTGAGGGGGAGAATAAAAGGGCACCACAGGAATGGAGCAAGGAAGAGTAAGCAAATGTAGTTATTATATTCAATGTACATTATGTAAAAAATGAACTTTGAGAGTAGGGATTGGAGGGGGAGGGCGGAAATGGGGGAGAATGATGGAAAGAGTAAAACTGATCAAGAAGCATTGTGCTCATAATCTGATTTATGGAATTGTAACCTTTTGTGCAACTACTTAATTTTAAAAAGTGCAAGCTAGAGCAATGAATACTTAGGTAATAGTGATGAGGAGTTCAAAGATGTCCTTTTATTTATGTTTTATTTTTATTTTATTGTAAGGGTGATGTCAGAGGGGATACAATTAAGTAAGTAAGGTAATGAGTACATTTCTTGTCAAACATTGTTACCCCTTCCCTTGTTTTCTCCCACTTTCCCTCCCTCCCAACTCCCCTCCCCCAAGTTTTAAAGTTCATTTCCAACATATTTTCTTGTAAGTATCGCTGTTGCATTGGTTCACTTTGTCCTTTGTCTCACCATTTTGTTATTCCCCTTCCCTTCCCCAAATCAGATAAACATATATACAAGACATAGGGTACCAAAATAAAAAAATATGACAAAGGGAAAAAAATGAAAGAAAAAAATTCACACAGTACATTAAAAACACAAAAAAAAATCCCAAAGGAAAAAAACTCTTATTTCCATATCTTGGAGTTCATTTTGATTAGCATCATTTTATATGGTCATATGCACATAGCTATTGAGTTATTGTGATCCTCTGCTAGGAATCCTAAAAATATACTGATTATTATAAATGAGGGAAACCATGGAGCCTATATTTCTTTGGGTCTGGCTTACTTCACCTGATGTGACTTTTCTCAAGCCTCCATTTCCTTATTTCCTTATGAAGCCATGTCATTCTTTCTGATGGAAACAGAATTCCATTGTGTGTGTGTGTGTGTGTGTGTGTGTGTGTGTGTGTGTGTGTGTGTGTATCACATTTTCTTGATCCTTTCATTAC
>NW_012279770.1:0-2308 GCF_000151885.1 Dipodomys ordii
AGCACCACTTCCGGCTTTTTTCTTTTTGCTTATGTGGTGCTGAGGAATCGAACCCAGGGCCTCAGGCTTGCAAGGCAAGCGCTCTACCACTGAGCCACCTTCCCAGCCCGACAAATGGCCTTTTCAAAAATGACATTGTTGTTTCATCTTATCTTTGTCATTTCTCGACTTGCAAATGCAGCCTGGTGCATTTGGTAAGTTCCAAGCATTGAAGAAAGATGGGGAAACATGTCGTTTCCTCCCTATCTCCCCATCCAGGCACAATGTGCAATTTCCTAGGTCTTTTACTCTTTTTTTTTCCTTTTTTTGGCTGCATTGCGATTTGAACTCAGGACCTCAAGCTCTCACTCTTGACTTGCTTCCTTGGCTGGTGCTCTCCCAATTGAATCATGCCTCCACCTTTGCCTTTTGCTGGTTATTTTGGGGATGGAGTCTCCTGGACTTCACTGCCTAGAGCTGGTCTCAAACTGCAATCCATCCACCAGATCTCAGCCTCCTTTGTAGCTAGGATTACAAGCATGAGCTGCTGGTGCCAGATTTTTATACTTATTTTATTTTTTTACCTTGTATGTAATGACAACTAGAATGACAATTCCTTAAGGTTTTCCTGGAAGCCTTCTCCCTTTTAGTTTTATTATTATTTCTTGTTGTTAGCATTCTTATTTACTATGGTACAAATATCAATGTTAGCTTTATTTTTTAAAGTATAATTTGTCTAAATGGAAGAAACCCCCCAAAAGAGACCCAGGGCAAATTAAACCCACACTGGATGGAGGTGCTGGAACCATGGCTCAGTAGCAGAGTACCCAGCTAGCAAGTGCAGCTCTGGGCCTAATTGATTAGGTGGTGTGACAGCACGAACGAGGGAAAGTACCAGAACAAAGCAAGCACCCAACCCAGGGTGAATTAGAATCAACCTCTCCACAAATACCAGTGATGTGAGAGATATCACTGCACTCATCACCAGCTGTGACTGCATCCTGTCTGGGTGTGTGCTATCTTGCTAGCGCTTTGCTCTGCCTTACTAAGGAATTTTCTTTCTTTCTTTCTTTTTTGGCCAGTACTAGGGCTTAAACTCTGGGCCTGGGTGCTGAGCTCCTTTTGCTCAAGGTTAGCACTCTACCAACAGAGCCACAACATCACTTCCAGCATTTTCTGTGATTTATTGGAGACAAGAGTTTTACAGACTTTCCTGCCCCGGCTGGCTTTGAACTGGGATCCTCAGATCTCAGCCTCCTGAGTAGCCAGGATTATAGGTGTGAGCCAGTGGTGCCCAGCAAAGAAACGTTCTTGATCTCTACTCCCACACCAGCTTCATGACCTTGGTACCCAAGGGCCAGACAGTCTTCCTCCTCTGAGCAGCCTTCCCTCCCCAGCATCACCAGTTCTGGATCAATAACATTTCTGCCTCCTCCCCTTCCTCCTTTCTCTTTTGAACAAATGCAGAAACTCTCCACCAATCACAAACCCATGCAAAGCCTGCACCCTGCACACAGGACCCCGCCCCAAATCCTCTCAGGGTATTTTACCTCAATGCTTCCTTCTCTAAGAGGAATTCTGAAGAAAGAAAAAAGCAATTGGAGAAGTTAAAATGCCTTATTTTTTTCACATACAGCAAGAAATATTCTGCATGTAAAAGGAGCAAATGAAATTCCATCTCATTATCTAACAAGAATAAACATAGCTTAGCCATTCTGTGAACAACTATGTCATCATTCCAAATGACAGTATACTTGTTATAGACCCAGAGCTAATTTCCTTAATATGTAAAGAGTGTTGACTGCTCAACAGGTAAAAGATCGACAACCCAATAGAAAAGTGGGGCATGAACAGAAAGGGATATACACAGTTTGTGGGAAATGAACCACAGGTGGTTCATAAATATTTAAGAGAAATCCAACATCATAGTAAGAGACTTTAAAAAGTTATTTATCTCCTAGAAATATGAAAGAAGTTTGATTATGTATTATGGGAGCGTGTGGGAACACAGGCACCCCAACATAGCGGATGGGATTCATATAAAACTTAAGAGCAGTAATTGGTCATATCCAAACAAGTTCTCTCTTTCCCTTCCTCCCTTTTTCCTTCCCTCCCTCCTTCTTTCCTTTCCTTTTTTTTCTCTCCTCCTTCTCCTCCCTTTCCTCCTCCTCCTGCTCCTCCCCTTCCTCTTCCTCCTGCTTTTTTTGGGGGGGGGGTCCGGTCATGGGGCCTGGACTCTGGACCTGGGTGCTGTCCCTCAGCTCTTCAGCTCAAGGCTAGTGCTCTACCACTTGAGCCACAGCGCCACTTCCGGCTTTTTTCTTTTTGC